>NW_010522930.1:0-9845 GCF_000687285.1 Phaethon lepturus
CTTGGACAGCAAGGACTGGGATTGCCCCAGCTGGGTCCAGTCTCCTGGTTTTCAGCAGTTAGGGCGTTATCCTGAACACGTCCCTCGCCCCTCCCCGCTGCTCACCACTAACGCGGGGATAACGACCCCTTACTCGGGGCGTGCACAGAAGCATTTTAATTAATTACACTTTATTTACAAAAAACCCTTAAAAAACCCAGTTCACTTTTTTCAGAGTGATAGGGACAGGTCAAACACACAGATTGTCAGTGCTGCTTCAAGGAAAAAAAATTTACACACCTTAAACAAACAGAGGCTTTGGTTGCAGTGGATTTGGAGGTTTTCTGTTTTTTAAGTCAAGGCCAAGAAATTTCTAAACCAACATGACATTCTCTGAAAGCAGATGCAACTAAAGTTTCAACCCCCAAGCAGTCAACCAGCACTAGAACACAATCTGAATGGTACAAAAAGCCTAGGAACCAATAAAATGAAGTCAGTTGTTAGGAATTATATTTAATCTTCAAAGACTTCCCTGTAAAATTTGATCAAGTTGTGTTTTGTGACATTTACGTAGTTTCCAGTGTCTCCACATTCCTATGAATACTTACCAACAAAGCCTGTCAGGCATCTTATTTAGAGAGCTAAAAGAGACACTGTCAAACTGATGTTCAACGCAATTTGGAAACCAAAGGCCCATCCTGTGCACCCCCCCGCTGCTTCGCTGGCGATGCCGCCGTGCAGCCAGGGGAGAGAGCGGGGGGACGGGACGGGATGGGACGTCCGTGCTGCCCGGGCCGAGGCACCGCTCAAACCGCTGCCCGCCCGGCTGCTGCAGAGCTGGAGCCCAGAAAACCCTGTGGTTAATTAGAAGCATGCTGCTAGGACACGCAGCAAATGCAGAGCTGATACAAAGTCCGAGATCACTGCACTGAGGTGTTTTAAAATATCCAGGGAGGGTTGAATCAATTAGAATAGTTCTTTCATAAACCTTGTCCTTGCTGGCATTCTCTGGGCTTGAGATTAGCAAGGAGGCAAAAATCTCTTCAAACGTCAAGCCTAAACGTGGCCTGTACATTGCTGACGCACACGGGGGAGGACTCATTTTTCCCAATTGCAGGCGTAGTTTCAAAGTTGAGCTATATGCTTAAAATCAGCCCCATGGTGCTTCGTGAACGCAGCACACCCACCCTTCCCAAGATGGAAATGAGCAGAACACTGCAGAGCACAGACCAGAAAGCCAGAAACATCGCGTCTCAGTACAGTGAGGCTATATAGGTGGCTATATAGGTACCCTACTGCTCATTATTCCTTTGCCAGGCTGCCCTCTTTCCTCTAGAGTTTACTGCAGATGCCATCGAGAAGCGCTGACGTTTAGATATACCAGCGTTGACTAAAATATCCAGGTTAGGTATGTAAGAATTAATATTTATGTGTCTTAAGTGGGACCACGATCTGAACACCAGCAAAATAAGCTCATACATGCAGACTTCATGTCAACACGGTGCCTCGCAGGGAGGCACCCATGGCTCAGAGGAAGTCAGACAGACACTTTGATGTGGCTCTCCACAAGAAGTAAGTAGCACATCTCCTCAGCAGAGCCAATTAGACCAACAAAGGACCTTTTTAATTTAGTAATGCTGCTGCCAGGGCCCAAGACAGTTCTCCTGAAAGACTGTACATGTAGAGCCCTGAATGCTTGGGACTAGGGTTCACTGAGCAGAAGCAGGGCTGGCCAGCAAACAATTTGCTGTAAAGTATCCGGGTGTCTGCAGTAAGTCTGAAGCAAGACAGGACATTCAGCTCAATGCCACTGTGATGCTTCTTTCCTTCAGCATCTCCAAGCTCAGCAATCAGCACCCCAGTTATTCGCCCAGATACTAGAGAAAAGGATGCACTCACCTGCTTTCATTATCCAAAAACACAGAACTACTGCTTTTCCCAAGGGCTTCGCTAATGGGAGAGAGGCAGAATGGAGAAGAGAAGGCATCAGAATCAGAGTCAAAAGTACTGTCCCTGCTCACATCGTCAGCAGACAGCTCCAAGGAGCCCTCGTCCTCCCCCGGCTCCGGCCTGCAGTCCAGACCTTCCTCCGTGCCCTCCACTGACAGCTCTGACCTGTTCTGCTCCTCCTGAGAACTGATTGTCGAGAGGATTCCTGAGTCACTGCGGGCAGGCTGGGGGGACCGGCGGGCGCCGTCTGCCGCGGGGCAGCTCTGGGAGAGCTTCTCCCCTTCTGACGAGGGGGAGCTGATGTAAGCCGCATCTTTCACAAGCTGTGACACAGTCAAGATGTCTTCTCCTTTGGGGATCACTGCCCCTCTCTGCTCGGTGGGGGAAGCCTGCCGGACAATGCCGAAACCCTGAGTGTGGCGGCCGCGTTTGCGGGGAGCTTTACGGACAGGGGAGCTCTCGGGAGTGATGTAGCGCAGGGCTTCTTCATCCTGCCTCTGAATGCGGGAGTTCGGCACCCAGGCAAGGATAAGTGTGGTTCCGAGTAGCTCATCTTTCTCCATGTACAAGCACAAATAGCCTTTGAGAGAGCAGAGGAGCAATCACTTACGACACAGCTTTTTTCTTAGGAAACTGCACAAGCCTGAAGCTTGCCCTTCCCCGTCTCCCCGCACTTCACCACCATTACACATGGGAAAAATAACTCTTTATTTACCAGGAGAGAATTCGGCTGAATGAATTGTGGAGTGCTCAATGTTATTCAGTATTTACAAATAACTTCAAGTCTGCACATGGCTTTTGAATAGCCTAAATTCCCTTTGGCCTAGGTGGACGTAGAAGTGACATGCAATTACTTCAACTTCCTGGACGGATTACTAATCAAGAGTAAATTCTGAAATATGTTGCCACATGAAAAAATTCCACTGTTTGTTAGTTAAACAATTTCAAGTGCCAGCTAAACATTTCTTTCTCAATAATATTTACCTTAGTGTAGCTAAAGGGCTACAATTTTCATGGAAAGCCAATAGAAGAAAGGAAAAAAAAAAAGTCACACACACAAGAAGGGAAGCATGGGTCAATGTTCACAGAATAATTAGTTTTGTGAAGCTAAGCCAGTAGCCACATCTCTCTCTGATGAAAACACAAAAGAGCGCAGTAACAGATGAGAATAAAGGGACACAGCAGTATTTATCATCATTTACTCCAGTGCATACAGCCACAATCAGGTCTTCTTTCTTTTCCCTTTACCAGTGGTTATTGAGGCCGCTCTAGCAATGACAGTTACGAGATGATACTTGGCTTTCCTGAACAATACATGTATTTGAAAGAGCGACAGAAGTTACTGTCCTCAAATGACAACTGTCCATCAAAAGGGCAATCCATCAAAAGGCAATACAAAAGGACTTACTAAAACAGGTAAATCCATGCTAGACCAGAAGAGAAAGGAGAAATATCATCAATTTTCCCATGAAAAGAAGAGCTGGCAGATCAGCTTATGGAGGACTAAGGAAAGCCACCCACAAGACTGCCTTGCCCTGTCTGCCACTGGCACTTCTTCCTTCTTTAGAGAACAAGATGTAGAATTTATACAAACACACACCCTAGGAGAGAGAAAAAGAGTGAGCGAGCAGTGTCTGCAACACCCTATCACCTGGATGGTGCTCCCCGATGCCTTGTAGCAGCTCAGGTGGATGGACGCAGACATTGTTCTTAGAGTAGATAATCTCCCCATCAAGTATGGAAGATGAACTGCTGCCACCACCAGGATTCAAGGCCAGGAGGTCGGAAGCTTTTGAAGAGGCACGTCGGAGGAGTCGCCCCAGAGACATCGCCAAGGAGATGTTTCCATTATCTGTCAGCTTTAATCAGGAGCCAAATTCAGATCTGCCAAGAAGGAGGAAAGAACAGTGTTAGAACAAATATAACAACAACACAGCACATGCCTACCACTGTCTGAAAAGGAAGAGGTCTCCCATCAACTGCTGCGTCAATCCTACAACTCAAGGAAGAGCCTGCAAATGCTCTGGATCTGTAACATCACCTCTGCATTTAAAAAAATGCTGAAGTACAGAATCCTAGGATGATTTTTCTCTGCAACAAAGAAATATGAAGGCAGCAAAACCCCACATTTTAATAGTTACTGTGGGGAGGAAACAGAAAAGTAATGCTTGACACTGAAAATTGCCCATTAAGGGAATAGCTCAGCGATGCAGAGCTGCCCAATGCGTCACTGTCCTGGGGATGTCAAACAGAGTCAGAGTAGACGCTGGAGGAGTCCTTCAGCACAGAAAAACTGCTGAGACCACGACATTAAATAAGTGGCTGCTGCTTCATCCACAGTAACCACCGATCTCCAAAAACACATTAATCAAAACAAGTTCATCTTGTGCTTACCAATTTTTGGCATAATCCTGCTGTGCATTTGAGGTTTTTCAGTTGGGGTTTGGTTTTGTTTTGTTTTTTGAGCAGAGATGGTAAGTAGAGCTTTTTCACAGATAAGTGGCAAGAGACCCGTGTTCAGCAGAGCGGGTAGACTCCAACAGCAGTGTATGGCACACCAACTCACGGCAAACGTTTCATCTATCAATAGGTAAATTTAGCAAACTGTGCAGTATGATCCCCAGCTAACCACCAAGTCAGCTCTGTACTCAAGGGAGAAGTGCTCCCCGTCAGGCTGTGGATGAGGAGCTCTACAGTGAAGCCAGAGGGGTCACCTAAGCTATAAACTATTTAGCAGACAGATCAGGAAGAAGACTTGATGGTGAGTCTTGCACAAAGCGATCCCGCAGACCGCCCAACCCAATCCAACGCAGAGCAGGCTCTACCCACTGCTCCTGTCTCGAGCCGAGAGCAGACCATCAGAGGCACAGCAGTTTCTGTTCTGCCAAGAGTACACACAGAGAGGAAACCTCGACTTTTGTTCCTCTGTATTTACGTGGCCTTGCTGATGAACAGGCCAGTCCGACCTGGCACGCACCACACACTGCCACGGCGCCAGGTCTGGGGGCAGCGCGTGGAGAGAGCAGCTCAGCGCGTTGCTCGTGACAAGCCCCGCACCACGGTCTGCAGAGTACACGACAGGGCAGCCAGAAACAAAAAGAAAAGCAGACAGGCCCTGACTTGAACTATCAGGGGCACTGTATGCGGGAAGCATTTGGGGGCCTAAAGCAAGCATTGTCAGCCATGGAATAGCTCCGATTTCTTTAAACACGGTTTTAATGGCATCTCCGGACAAACGAGGAGGGAAGAAGGCAGAGGGCAAGCAGAAACCAGCGCTTCCCCGAGAGTGGAACGAAAGCTGCAGGGAAGGAAAATAGCTGTCCTGATTCCAACAGATTTGTACATACGGAAGATTGCAAATGAAACTGCCAAGTAGTTGACAGAGCCTTCATTAAAGGACAAACTATTGGTTTAACTGGCAATCGCTAGATTGAATCAGAGCATAAACAGTTTCTGCATTTCAGGCTTTGCTGGAACTTGATGGAGAAGCCTCAACCCTGCTATGTAATGTGCCCAACAAGTGTTTAGGGTAAGAGAATTACTCTGCAAGTCCTTTGCACCCATGTCTCCTCCTAGCACCAAACACAACACATATCTTCATGTCTCAGCCCAAAAAACCAAACAGCAATGGAGCTATATGCTTATTCTTGTCCAGATTGCCAAAAAACACAGTACTGTTTCAGGCTCTGGGTTATATCTTGGGGAAAGTAATTTGCCTCAACCATTTTTAAAGAGCAAGTCACCTTTCCACCTTTTCCACCTGTTTCTTGCACCCTGCAAGAACACAGACAGTAGACTCTGCTGCAATTCCTCCTTCCCACCACCACGTTACAACACACCATTTCAACACAGTGTTGAGGGAGTCTGAAGCAGCGATGTGGAGCAACCTGAAAAGCAGAGGCCCCAAGTCTCCGGCACATCTGAAGAGGGTCATCTTTTACCACAGCATTTTCTAGGCAGCATGGTCTGCTCAGCTCTGCCTTGTTGCTGTCGATACTGAAACCACCCTGGATATCCAGACTTCTAGCTATGTCAGCTATTTCATCAGAACTCTAAAAGCGTACGCAAAGGAGGAAGGTGGCATCGGGTGGCCACGGCTGCTGGCCAGGGAATGCTTCCTCAGAAAACACAACTGAGCTTTTCCTACCAAGGACGGCAGATAAAGATGCACATATGAAAGAAGAGTTTGTGTGATGTCCTGGTGCAGCTCTCCAGGGGCTCTGAGGAACGCCGGCAGAGGCGCAGGACTTCTCTGCCAACAGAGGCAACGTTTAATTAGCTTTTGCTTAGCACAGAGAGAACAAAGCAACAGGTAAAAGATCAAAAGCTGCTCCCTGGAAAGCAGGAGGAATTTAAAGGGAAATATCACTTTGATCCTGCAGAACACCTGTTGCTGCAGCGCTGCCTCGGTGCGCAGGTATGCACACGCATACGCCGCGAAGAGGAAACAGCAGGAGACAGGAGGTGAACAATGTGATGCCCTGCCAGCACAGAAATTTAGTCTTGCATTTGTCTTGTAGAATACATCAGAGACCACTACAATGCTGCAAAAAAAAAAGAGCCAAATATATTAGAATATAAAAATGTCATCAGCAAGACTCAATTTAGTCTCTTCACTGTTGCCACTGGCTAGGGAATTCTGTGTAGCTTTGGTTGCACCATTAAAGAAAAACAGATGCAAGTCACTGGACAGTTTCAGGAAGAGTGACAAGAGTGATCTGGAAAGAGACTGCCATGGGAAGATTAAAGAAGGGGGAACGCAATTCATACATCTGAATTGTCACTGCCAAAAAAAGGAAAGAGCCATCTACGGAGGACGGGGGAAGTAGTAGGGCAATTGAACCGTGGCAAGGAATACCTAGTTTAGTCATTCTAACAGCAGCAATGATAGTGTACCAGAACAGGGCAACCTGAAGAAGCCATTTCCATTGCTGGGGGTTTTAAAAACAAGCTGCACAAATAGCTAGGCAGTGTGTCCCAGCTAGGACCAGATGATGGACTGAGTTCTGAGGTTATCTAGTCTACTCATACAACCCCAGAAGTCTCTGAAACACAGCTTGTGAACGTGCTTCTCCTTCCCTGAAGGCAGGCGTTCATACAGCACAAACCAGCCAGTAATAAGGAGACCAAATCTGCAGGGTTTGCTCTATTCCGAGCCCTCTTCTCTGTGGGACAACGTCTGCACACACAGTTGATGGGGCCTGGGTCGTGAGGACAAGCAGGTATTGCTGCTGCGTCTTGTGCGGCCTTGGGAAGGCAGGTGGGAACCATCCTACAGCTAAGTCAGCATTAAATTAGCACCATTCAAAAAAAAAAAAAGTATTTTTCATACTAATTTTCTATTGATCCCTGATCTGAAAGGATTCTTTCCGATGTGGCAGAGACAACCCAGCTCTCCAGAAGCTGAAGCACGGAATTAGCTGATAAGCTCTTGCTGAGTGCCAATATTTATTAAGCACACATACATTTTCTTCTCCCACACATCAACTGCCGACACTAAAAATCTTTGCTACAGCTACTGAGTCTGTTCACGCAGCCCCTGGCTGCTCTCCCAGTCAACGCCAGCACTTCTCAGCTACACGAGATCTCAGAAACACGCTGGAGAGCCAACTCCTGAAATCACCCCAGGAGCCTCTTCGCAAGAGCCTGACCAGTTCCAGCCAGCAGCATCTCAAATAACACCGGCTGCTCGCCTCCCGTAGAAATGCCCTTCCCCTCCTCACAAACCGATAAACAACAAAATCCTGTTTGGTTTGGCAGATCGCACCCTCACCTTGGCAGCCGCTGCCGGACCAAATGTTGCTGCCTCCGGTTGCACAAGATTCCTGCGTTCTGGCGCAGGAGGGCAATGCAGGGCTCCCGCACGGGCTGACACAGGCTCCAGCACATTACTCCCAGCCCGTGCCGCACACGTGGACACCAGAGCGGCTCACAGGCACGCAAGGCAGCAAGGCTTCACTCACAAATAAGTTTAGGCTAAAGAGGCACATGACAGCCTGTGCTTTGGGGTGGGTTGCAGCTGACAAGTCACACTGCTGAGCGCTTTGCGCCTGGCAGCGGGTCTTGCGGCTCCAAGGGAAAATCTGCTGTGCAAGAGTTTAATAGCTTTACAAGCAAAATAAGCCAAGCTACAGGGCCCTTGAAGCAAAACACGAGACCTACAGCGTGTCTGGGCACAGAGGAGAAACACGAGCTGTCAAACATCGGCACCAAATTTAAGCACGAGATGCCTTAAATAAGAAAAACACAATAGGCTTTTTTTTTTTCTTTTTTGCTCTTTGTAACTTAAATTTGATTTTAGATATTCAAGGAGAACAGAGTAACTGCACTGGGAAGGTCTCAAACACCGCAGAAGTTCCTGCCTCTTCCTCCCCTCGGGAAAAGCAAATGCCAGGTTTGCACCTCTGGTAGCTCACGCACAGGTTATGGCGTGCTGGAAGGCAGAGCGACCGGAGACGGAGTACAGGGGCCCGGGAGTCAGGACTCGCAGCTTCTTTCCAGTCCTCTGACTGGATTTTCTGTGCAACTCTCAGCTAGTCACTCACTTAATCTATACTTCTCTATGTGTACATGACAGCCCTTGTAACGACCTTCCCTTTGTATTGCAATACCTCTGCTTTAAGCGGGGGAGGGGGGGAGAGGGAGGGAGAGCTTTCAAAATTACTGCCTATTAGCTGGAGCTATTTAAGATGACCTAGCCAAATCAAGGAAAAAAGTTTACCATAGGGAGCCATTCTGAAGTCATACCATTTCATGGGGAGAATTATGTAGGTCACCAAAAAGCCTTTAATTCCTGACCTGCTGGCGCAGCAGTGGCACGCAGAGTACAGAGTAAAGGAAAAGTAACAGCGGTCACCAGCGAAGGCTGAAATCCTGACACTCGCACAACTCCAATTCCAGTCGCTTCAGCAGAACAGATTTTGTTCAGATGCATCTCAGCTGAGAAGGTAAAAAAGGGACAGCAGACTAAATACTGCAAGTTTGTGACTCAGCGATAAGAAGGAAAACAAAATGCTATCATCAGAGCCTGCCGGCTGCTGCCAGCCACGCCTGCTTAGGCATTAAAAAAGCAAGCAAAAAGCCTACCACCCCTCCAGCACTAAAAGTCAAACCGCAACACGCGCTTTAGTGCTGAGAAATGATTTGTGCCATACGTCACTCCATCCCAAGATTAAACATCACTTCAGATGTCACATAACTGCAGTGCTTGTGTAGTAGGTAACACTTTTATGGCTTTTTATTTCGAACGTCCTGTAGCCGTGGCCCGATAATGCTCACAGCACTAGGTCCCTAAATGCCAGCAGCTAAAACATCCCAAGAGCCTGGTTTCACAGCTGAAGTGATGAACTAATTGCAAAGTCTTAACACGACAGACATCAGACCATGCAGCTGTGCCACACTCTGACACTTTGAAATAATCTCCTTTCCCCCCTGCTGCAGGCAGGGCCGTGCCCCTCTCCCTTGCCAGCCCGACAGAGAAGGCAACGCTCTCCCCCATCCCGGCCCTCCAGTGTTACTCCGACCACACAGCGAGATACACTGAGGAAACCCAGGTATTCAGCAAATCCAACGTGGGGTCAGAAACGCAGCTTTCAGAGACTTCTCTGTTTTTAGCCAAGTTATCACCAGAACGAGAATGAGCTCCTCTCAGCCTACAAACTTAAAGGGGGCTTCTACAAAAGAGGCAGCAAGCCCGACAACGTCTTTACCCTGAACTGCCCCGGCCTTAACGTTTCTACTGTTTTCTCTTAAAAGATGTCTCACTTTTATTTCTTCCTACTCAGGGCGGCAGCTAAGGACGCAATGCCTTTGCAAGACAAGCTCCCACTCCGAGCGCAGCAGAGACGGGCAGACCTCAGAGGGGAAGCAGCGCAGCGATTTTACCGAGTGGGCAGCACATCCCCACGCCTGCCCTG
>NW_010522931.1:0-216 GCF_000687285.1 Phaethon lepturus
GATAAGATGTGACAGGAGCCGAATAATTAAAATCACAGCCCATAATTTTGGTGAAGTTACAAACACAAATATCTGAGAGGTTGCTTGTCTCCACAGTCATATCGTCTGCAAATATAGAATCACAAAGGGTTCTTATACAGTTACATCCATTTCCAGTATATACCAGCACAGTTTCAGTGACTTCATTGGGGTGTACTTGAAAATAACAAACCTTTT
>NW_010522932.1:0-654 GCF_000687285.1 Phaethon lepturus
GGGCTGGTTCAGGTCCAGCCCTCCTCTGCCAACCCAAAGCCCCCCAAATGTGCAGGGTCTTTTCTCTCCCCTGAGAGTGTGCAGGCTGCGTGGGTGCCTCAGCAGCCCCCCCTGCCTGCCCTGGGCACCCAGTGTCTCATTTTGTCTCCCTGCACCCAGTCCCCACTTTCGGTGGGTCTGGGATCAGGGTTTGTTTGCCTTGTTCCTGCGGCTCTCCAGGCCGCTCTTGTGTTGCAGAGTGTGTGTTCCCGTGCTCATGGCTCCTGCTGGCGCTCTGCACGGCTGGAGGGGGGCCAGGGATAACCCCCCTCCCCATGATCCTAAACAGACGAGTGCTACTTGTACCCTGGACCGCTCTGCCTTCCCCCATGGGCCGCGTCCCCCCGGTGGGTGATCTCATCCTGCTCTCGGTGCTGACGTGAGGCCGGGCTCGGTCCGTGCTGCAGATGGTGAGGTCGGGGCTCGGGATGCTGTGGGATGTGGTGATGCTCTCGGCTGGTCTGGATCCACGGCCGGGACTGTTTGGCAGCTGAGGCACAGCGTTGTGGAAGGTGCTGTCGGTGAGGATGAGACACATTCGCAGCCCCGGCTGCTGCTGCTGGCATCTTTGGCAAGACTGGGGCATAGCTACCACCCGTTGAGTAATTGGAGACC
>NW_010522932.1:1081-3126 GCF_000687285.1 Phaethon lepturus
CCTTCAGCTCCCTCTCCCCAAAGCATCTGGGCAGTATTGCCGGCACACGGCAGCGGTGGGGGGCCAGGGAACTGAGGTCTGGGGTCCCTCCGGTCGGCTTTTGCGGGGGTCTCTCTGCGATGCAGCTCTCCGGTGGCACGGCACAGGCAGGATGGGCACAGCAGAGCTGCGGGGCAGGTCTTGGCACTGGTGAGCTGTGCTCCCCTGGATGTGCGTCTAGAGGTTTGGGAGGTGGAGGAGGTGGCGGTGGCAGCAGGCTGTCCTGCGGCACCGAGCTCCCCTCTGGTCTCCGCCGGCTGAGTTTCCTCTCTCCTCGGTGGTCCTGGAGTATCTGGAAAGTTTGTTCACTGTAGTTTGGGATGCATTTTGCATCCCTTGAGCGCCTGGGGGGTTTCCTGCTGCTCCCCTGCTGTCACACAGAGCGGTGTAAACCTTTCCCCAGTGAAAGGCAGAGTGAGAGTGTGGCCCATCCCCATTGCACCTTGGCACCTACTTTGGACAGGCGACAGGCTGGTGCAGAGTCTTGGGTTCACCCGTTGCTGCTGAGAGCACTGGTGATCTGAGCACGTGTGGGGGTTCTTCCGGCTGGTGGTGCCTTCGACCCCCTGCAAGCGGGACTGTCCCAGTGGCACTGTGGGTCTGCAGCCCCCCACGCCCCCTCCCTGGCGTGGTTGAGTCAATGCACCCACCCACTGCATCCACTGCGTGAGTCACAGGCTTTTCATACACTGGTGTGAATCACTCACAGCCACACTGATGACTTTAGTGACAGCTGAAATGAGAAAACGTGTCATCCGTGTGTGTCCCCCCCGACCACTGCTGCTGCCACTGGGCTCCTTGCTCACAGTGACCCAAGAAAACTTTTGCGAGTGGCACCCTGATGATGGCAGGTGGAGATTCTGCTAACTTTGTGTCCCATGGTTGGGTTGATCCATGGATACCACTGAGGATGCTCATGGCCAAAATGGATGGGTGGATGTTGGGTGACGCAGCCTGGAGGATGGCTCTTCTGCCTTGGTGCTAAGGGGGCCCTGTCTGCTAGATTGGGGTGAGTCCGGCAGCGTGCTGAGCCATCCCTTGGCTCTTCCCTCAGGGCAGGCTGCATTTTGGGCCAGTTTTCCCATGGCTGTTCCCCTTTCCACCTCCATCTCTGAGGACCACATGTGGACATCTGGAGCTCCGTCCAAGTGACCTGCTCTTCCCTCTCCCCCAGCCCGCTGGGGTGCGACAAGGTGCTCTGAGCCCCAGCGTGAGCTGTTGGTGATGAGCAAGAGCTGTCGGGGAAAAAAAGTCAGACCCCTCCCATGGCTCTTCGGCTGCTCCTCTCCCTGGTGCTGGGGCTGGCAGATGGCCGTGGCCAGCAGCTCGGCTGGTGGCTGGGAAGTTCTTTGCTCCCCTGCCAGAGGCTGGGGCTGTGTCTCCGCTGGCCCCCCCCGGGGCCGGAGGTGACTGTTTTAACATAGGGAATATGCTTGTTAATTAATCTCCCCAGGGATCGCTGTCTGTCGCCTTCCTGGCTCTGCTGGAGAGAGCCCAAAGCAGGTGGCTGGAGGAGGCTGGGGACGCTGCCTTCTCCTGCCTGCCCGGGCAGGGGACCGGGGCAATCCCGCACCCCTCACCACCAGGTGCAGGCTCGCCAGGAAGCAGTGGAGCATCCCTGTGTCCCCACTCAGGCAGTGCAATTGCGGGGGGGATATTAAATAAATCCAGTGCCTTGCACAGCTCCAGGGAAGGCACAGGCAAGGAGTGGATCAGACGGGCTTCCCGGGTACCTTCCAGGTCCCAACCTGCCCCTTAGCCGTCCCCCGCGTCTCTTCCACGCTGCTTTGCTTTATCGTTGCCTGTTGCTTTTGCAAAAGCTCTTCCTGCCTCTCCCTCCTGGTGCTGGCTCCCCACCAGCATGTCCCCTCCTTCCTTCCTGCTCCCCGCGGCTGGAATGAAGTGCTGGAGTATTTCAGGGATGTCAAAACACACCATTAGTCACAGCCGCGGGGCCTCGTGCCTGGGGAGAGGCTGCCCAGCTCTCTGTCAGGCCGAGGAATGAG
>NW_010522932.1:3157-5605 GCF_000687285.1 Phaethon lepturus
GGCTGAGAAATGAGCAGGGTGGGTGGGAGCCGGGGGATTTGGGGGGCAAAGGCTTGGCGGCAGCCCGGCGGAGGCTTTGGGGTTTCTCTCTCGCAGATATCTCTGGCGTCGCTGTGACTTAGCTTTGCGCAGCGGGTTGGATCAAAGGTCCCCCTGGTATGAAGTATTCTGCAATTCCCCCGAGATGTGGCATCTGCAAAACAAGGGGCCGGTTCCCCCTTGCTTTGCTGCAAGGTTCTCCCCCAAAATACCATGCCAAGGGCACCCTCCCACTGTGTTAATTATTGGCCCAGAAGGGATGATTTCCTCCCTTTCAGCACAGAGAGGTGTTATCTTTAACGCTTTCCGTGCTGGGTTACGTGCCCCCTGCCTCAGAGCCCACCTCGTGTGGGTTCAAATCAAATATCTGGTTTCCCAGGCAATGGAAAAGTTTTTAAGCAAGGCAGCATGGGCACCGGAACGCCCGCTCCCTGCGGAGGTGCGGAGCCCTGCTGCCCTGCTTAGCATCCGCACTTCCCTGCCCGGCTCAGGTTTGTTGTTCTATTTGTTTGGTACCAAAATACTCTTATTTCCTTTCATTGAACAAGCAGGGAATGGGGGATCCCGTTAAAAACACACCCAGCTCCTGGCACAAAGCGCCTGTCTGGTGGCGTGGGCAAGATGCTCGAGATGCCAGAGCCCGATTCCGCCTCCCTCCGGCACTGGTCCCCTCTCCCCTCCCTTAGCCGGGCAGCAGAAAGCTCAAAGTTGTCAAGCTGCCTCTGGAAGGGGTTGAGCTTCATCTCTTCCTGCAATTCTCTGAGGACTGATGCCTATAAATAAGCACCAAATCGGCCAGAAAGGTGCCTTAAAGCAGGGAGGTGTAGGCAGGCCTGGGTGATGAGCTGAGCCCCGGAGAGGGCCACTTAAGCTGGGGCTAATATTTTTATGAAGCTTTCTAGTTCAGCAAAGCATTTGCATTTCCCCTGCCTTGTTTTTTTCAAGCTGCAGGCAGAAGGTGGGCTTTAACCCCTTGTTCCCCTGGGTGCGGGGAGGGGGTCCATCTGCTTCATGCCCTCCAACGGAGACCAGTGCAAGTGCTTTTAGGAAACCAGTCCATGCTGGGCAGCTCGCTTGATGTCGAGCCATCTTTGAGGCGTTGTGTGTGATTTTTAGGGATGAGTGCCGGCAGGTGAAGGGCTCTGTGCAGCCTGGCACCGCCAGCAAAGAGCCCTGGAGAGCTAGCTTGCTTCTTCACTTGCAGGCAGAGCGAGCCTGCTCCCCAAAACCAGGGCAGTGTGCAGGCAGGCTGCCTGTGCCGCCCTGCCTGCCGTGGGGCGGGAGGCTCGTGGGAAAAAGGGGGCGGGAGTCTCGCGGGGCTTCCCGTGGCCGTGGGAGCGTGCGGGCGCAGCTCCAGGGAGCAACCCCAGCTCCGGTCTGCGCTCGAGGCACGGATCCAATGCCGGCGGCGGGTGGGAAAAGCGCAAGCCTCTCCCCTCCAGCCCTCCGGCGTCTGCTCCGCGAAGCCGGTGTGCGGGCGCCGAGGCTTCTCGAGCAGGGCTGGGAAGCAAGACTCGGTTTAAAACGAATTCAACTGGGTCCTTCGAGGAAAGGAGCACCTCTTCTGCATGTTCTCGTGTCCTAGATGAGCACCGTGGTGGGCTGGGGTGGCTACTTCCAAGTTGGCTGCGTGGTGAGTTTTAATTGAAATCTTGCGTGCTGGCTGTGCCTGAGAAAATCGGGCTGTAACTAATGGGAGTCGCTCAAGACGGTGGCTAATTACCATGATTAACTGAGCAACAGTTTGGGTGACTCTTCCTTCTGCTCTGCGCTCTGCCAATCATCCCAGCCCCCGGGGAGCAGCAGCAGCAGCCGGGGCAGGATCGCACCCCGCTTACCCGGGGGTGCGGGGAGGAGGGTGGGAGATGTCTGTCTGGCCGTCGCTGCAGCTCTGCTTTCTGTATAAAGAGGGTTTTTGCTCTGCGGCAGCAGCTGGTGAGGGGGCATTGTGCCGTGGGCATGGCCGGAGCTGGGACCCCTCCTGCAGGCTTAAAAGTGTGAATTAAGGTAAGAGGGACGCACTGGGGAAACGGGGTCCAGCCCTTGAGTTTTCCCCATCCCATCCTCCTCTGTGGGATTTTTCCTCCCTTGTTGGGTCCCCCCTCCATTTCTGCCACATCAGACAAATGGCTTTGACTGTTTGATCGGTAGCTTACTAAGCAACCTTAAAAAAAAAAAATACCAAAAAACCCAAACCTGTTTACAAAACACATCTCTGCTGATGCTAAGTGAGTCTGGTTCTGTGGGCTGCTGCTCGCCGGCTCTGCTCAAAATGTGTCACTTGCACCGATGGTTATTTTTAGAGCCGAGGTTTGCAAAATGTAAAGGCTGGGCAGGTTTTTCCAGGGTGCCAGATTCCCAGGAGGAGGAAGGGGGACCAGGGTGATCTCTCGCTCTGTGCTGGCGCGT
>NW_010522933.1:0-343 GCF_000687285.1 Phaethon lepturus
AATTCAAAAATTTTGTTATTAATTCTTCCAATCCCTTTCTAGTTTCCCACTTAATAGGATACTGGTTTCGTCTTACTGGTTTAGTTCCAGACTGGTTTCACCAATTTGGACCGACCTGGGATTCCACTAGCCCATACCAAGCGTGTTACTGTAACCAAGGGGATGGGGGAATCAAACGATAATTAGAAAATAGGTTAGTAATAAGTTGTAAAATGTTGGAGAATGGATGAGGGAACGCGGTCACGGCTCCATGGAGGAGCCTTGTGATTCAATCTTGACATAAGTTAGCCAGACTAGGCCGCGGTGGAAAATTTCGAGTTATGCTGGCAAGGGAGAAAAGAAG
>NW_010522934.1:0-3303 GCF_000687285.1 Phaethon lepturus
GAGGGCAGGGGGCCAAGCACTCCCGCTACTTGCCGTAGTCGTAGCTGCCAACGCAGGACCCATTAACCTGGGCGGTGGCAGGATTAGTTGAAATACCAGTTTTTCAGGTAAGGACCCGTAATCGCGTGGGGTGTTTGTAACCGCGGAGGAGGGTGTGGAGCAAAGGTACACCCACTGTTAGCTCGGGAGCTGGGCGTTTGTTAGTGAGGAAGAGAACAAACCCCACTAGTATACGGGTTTGTAAGGGGTCCAGAGAGTAGTTGTCGGCAAATCAAAGGTTTACTGGATCCCCGCCTATAGAACTGCCCTTCCTGTTGTTTCTGATACCTGAGGCGTATGGGGGGAGAGGCGAGGTGGCCTGCGGGCACCCCTTCAGGGTTCTCTGGGTTTTAGCCATCCCCAGGCCCTGCACGTGCCCCTGCACCTTCGCTTCCAGCTGCGCCCAGCAACCCAGAGCCCCTTGGTGTGGAAGCGGGTCTGCTGGGCTGGCCGGATCGGGGACTGGGCGTGCTGGGGACTGCGGGGACCGGGCGTCCAAGGCTGCCTGCCTTGCCGCATGGGTGGCGGCAGAGCGCTGTGAGGCGGCTGGCGGGCGCCCGGGGTGGGACCGGGGCCCGCGGGGGGGCGCCTGCGGTTAGCCGGTGTAGGCACGGGCGTCCGCGGGGAGAGCGGAATAAATGGGAAACGTTTCATGGGGTTTCTGTGGTTCTGCATAAATCCTGTGCTGCTGCAAGACTGTGCTAGTCCTGTGTGAGAATCCATGTCCTGAATCTGCTTAGCGCAGCAAACTCTAGAACAACGGAACAACCAGCTCTTTCTTTACCTCAGACACCTTTTGGTCTAAGTAGGCAGGAAAGACAAACTGTCGGGCAGGGGCAGTTGCTGGTAGAGACTAGTAGAGCGAAAGAACAAACAAGTTGCTTCAGGATTAAAGACATGCTCCGTTTCCTATGTTCTTTCACTCATAGTGGTGAATTGTACCCACCTGATTTTGCAGTGCTGTGTGAAGATGTGTGTTACTGGGGGAAGATTTGTTAACTAAAGTTCACTGCAAATGATTGCACATCTACATTTATTGCCTCCGTTTCATCAGTGTCCAAACTGGAGAATGGATTTTTTTTTTTACATAGTATGTATGGAAAAAATAAAGCTCTAAAATGTTTGTAAATTTTAATATCTTTACCCTGGGAAGTGGTAAAGTAAATAAAGCCACAAGAGCAAAGATGCTAAAGTGGCATACCCCAGGGTGTCTCCAGACTTATGTGCTATTTAGTCTTTGCAGAGGAAAGCAAGCTATAGTAATTGTGGTCTCCAAAATTACCACTTTTAAAAACTGATTATAAGGAAAGGTCTGTATGTTATTGTGTTTGTTGTATGAAGCGTAATTCCGGCTAGCCCAGCAACATACCTCACTAGTTGAGGACTAGTCACTAAAAATCTCATCTATTATTTGTTTAAAATAGAGAAAGCAATAGAGAGCAGGAAAACTAGAAAACTCTGAGATTGTTTCTATTTATTTGTGTTTGTGACTAAGCATCCTTTACTTTAAAATGTTCTTGGATATCCCAGCTCTTCGGATATATCTAGCTTTTATAATGAAATAAAGAGAACTTTCTGCAGCATGTTTGAATTAGGTAGTCTTAGTTCTCTGGAATAGAAAGCACTGGAATGTAGGCTGGCTTCTGCACTCTGTGGGGACCTTGGTTAGAATAGACAGAAGTGTTTGCAGTGTGCAATGTTACCTGACTGTGAATTTATCGTTGTTACATGTCTTGTGCCTTACTGTTTAGATTTGGGCTTCTGTCAGGTCACTCTAATGGCAATTTAAAATTATTTCCTGCCTTTGTGATTGCATAGCAACGGCTTGTGGGGAAACAAGCCGTAAACAACTGCCGGAGGTTGTAATTGTGTTGTTACAACACACATCCACGATTGTAAATTGTTGCACTCTGGAAACAAGTGGCCTTGCGGAGAGGCTATAGACAGAACGCAGCCTTGGTTTGGTGTTTGTCATGCTGGTAGTACAGTAGTAGAAGTGGCAGCTTGCTTTAACCACAGGCAGATGTTAGAGCACTGATGTATTACATGGATCTGTTTGTTCCAGGTGGAGAGGGGGGTGAATGGGCCTGAACTGTGGTTTGGTTTCTTTTCTAAACAGCTAAATATAAATAGTCTTCTACAGGTGATTGATGGTGACTAATTTAGAGAAATGGTGAGTCAGAGGAAAAGGAGGGTTGGACGTCCCTGGCAGTGAAGACATCTGCCTAACATTTGTATGAATCTGAGAAATGCAGACCATCCATACTACCGAAATATGACTCATCAAATAGATGCAGTGTTAAGTGAAGAACTGATACATGCAGATAAAATGATCTAGAAGGTTAAATACTTTCTATGCATTTTTTTACTGTTTAGAGTATACTTTTTTGTATTATATTAGTTACTTCCTTACTCTACAGTCCTTTTTTATCACCAGTCACCTCTGAGGAAATGGCACTTGTATTTTTGCTAATTCTAAAACCTTGTCAAATGGATAATGCCACACTATCATGAATATACAATTTTATTTTTTGTAAAGTATTGCACACTTAACTGTTTCAGTTTGTTGTAAATTGCTTGACTTCTTGAGCCCAACTTAAATACATTTGTGATTTTTTTTTTTTTTCCCAAGCCATAATAAAGGTGTGGGTATCACTCACCCCCCAACCACCATCATCACCTGTGGCTTTGACAGGTTAAAAAAAAAAAAAGCTTGTTGCATTTCCCAGGTGAGTAGTGCTTTCCATTACTCTGAGTATCTTCACTTATTTGATGATTTGTCCAAGCACTTCACAAGACCTGTGCCGTTCTGTGCCAGGGTATGCAGGCTAGCTCTAAAAGGATAGTGGGCATGGCTAAATTGTAGGTAGCCCTGATCTGCGCTTCAGGGAGGGGGATGAAATGAAGAGTTAATCAAAACTAATTGGTTTGAATGGTACTATGTTCTTTATAATGTGCTGTCTGATAAGCAGGTGGTGTTAGAACAGATAAAAAAGAATGTATTTCCTCATTAATGGTTCCGCAGACCCATCTGGAACCATGAATCAGTCTGCAGCTAAGACTTATACTTAGTTTCCAAGGTTTCTCTTTAAGGTAGTTTGTTGTAATCTGTGATACTCAAGTAATTACAATGTTAAAAGAAAAATGTATTTTGTTAAAATAAAAATGTTAAAAAACACCCCTATTGAGACTGCTTTAAAGTGCAAAAGCAATTTTTGCAGATACTGTTCTGCAAAACTCACGCGCCCCCCCCCCCCCGCACCC
>NW_010522934.1:3334-45209 GCF_000687285.1 Phaethon lepturus
CCGGCTCTTCTGTTGTGTTACAAAGCAGCATATGACCTAGTGGTCACATCATTTTAATAGCATTTCTGTGTAGTACTTCTCATGTGGTCTTCTCAAGACATTTTATATCATATGCATATTTGACAGGAAAATAAATCTAGCACCTGTGTAATATTATAACGGAGTGCTGAAAAGGGTATGTTTGATAGTATGAATGCCATGTTGTTATACTGATCCTTTGATCAGTGTGTTGGGTTTCTTTTCTTCACACTTCTGGGAACTGTTTGTGTTCAAGTGGGAGTTGCATGACTGAATTTGACACTGATTTTTCACTTTGTTTTGAAGTGCCAACACCTTTCTCAAAAGGCATGATATTCTGTTTTTGTAATCAAATGTTACTTTTGTTACCGGGTGAGAATGCAGATACAAAGGGCAAATTACATGTATAGCTAACTTTGAAATATTGCTTTAAACAATTGCATTATAAATCTTGCTTTATACAGTCTGTCTTATGCAATACTCTTTTTTTGTGTGCTTCTCATCAAGTGCTTTAGTCTTTTTTTTTTTCACTGTTTCTTGTCCTATGTGTAGGTGGACTGAGCAATGTAAATCATTAGTGTGTACTTTGCACCAAGTATATCTGGAAAACACATATATGCAAGTTGGTATTCTTGTGTTGCATATAGTGCATCTTAAACACTAATTTGCTGACCTTACTTTGTATAAACAATATATATAATGTGAGCAGTTTTTAGTGAAAACTTGCAAAATATTTGGGGAAGGAAAGTTTGGAAGTAAGATTTGAGGCATTTTGTTTTCAGGTTGAAAATACCCAAGCATTTTTGATATGAAAACTTGGACTACTGGCAATTTCCCAGCAGACGTGTTTTTGTTATAGCCTTGCTATGTCATGACTGGCTTTCTCTGCAGTTCCCATGGAAACAAGGATTTTTGATCTGCAAAACAGAATACTGTATATGGTTTGGGGATGTTTAAATTTTCTTTATTACAGAAGAAATTTTGATCCCTGAAAGCTGCTGAGGCATCCTGTTGTCCACCCCTCCAACCCCTCCCCTTATTAATCTGTGTTTGGTCTGTAAGATTACATGTAAATTTAAATTTCTATTTGACAAGAATACAGTTACGAGTTCTCATTTTTTACATAAGAGGTGGTAGAAAATTTGCAAAAACTTACTGTAGTGATAGCATGGAAAATGTGTCATCTTCCAGGTGGTGTCTTGATAAACAGGAGGCCATTGTATATGCATATAAATTTGTATGTGTATATATTTGTGAACCTTCTATATGTGTATAAAAAGTAATGAGAGTTCAGTTGCTCAGGATTTGCATTGGCTTCTGCTAATGTTTACTTTAGCTTGGACTTGTTTCCAAGATGCATTCATAAAATATTTACTTTCTAAATGGATTTATACATTTTAACTAAAGAATCTCAAAATACTATACCTGAGTCACAAACTAAAATTTAACAGTGGCAACAAGCTTGTGTGTGTGTGTCTATCTCTCACCTTCTCAGATGAATATGTGGGTGGTATGGGATGTTTGGCATGTATCTTGAACCAAATAGTTACAGGAGAAGCCTTGATAGGATAACTGTGCTTAGGGCATGGGTGATTTTCTTCTGAATTGGATAGGTTTTCTGTGGTGGTGGTGGTCTTGAGCACTTGTTCCAAAAAAAGGCCAAATTAGATTTGTCAAGTTCCTTCCACCCTCCTCCCTGTTAGTTTCTTTTTCTTTTAACCTGGTAAAAAAGAAAATGGGAATTATATATTTACTGAAACAGCATAGGTAAACTAGACAATTACTGTTTATGTTGTAAAAGCTTCTGAATAGTACAACTAAGATATCTTCATCTGAAAGACAACTTAGAGATGCATTAAAAACAAATGTGGAAAGTAAAGTCTGCCAGTGGCCTAGTGGTCCTCATGTGCTTTGGGCTGGGAGATGTCTGCCTTCCCTTGCCACTGGTCCCACACATGTGTAGAATTATTATGGAATCATGGAAATGAAAAAACACCACACCAATCTCTGCAACTGAAGCTACTAGTGCAAACATGCAGTTCTGCTGGAGGTGTACAGGAGTAGGGCAACTTAGTATTTAGGTAATAACTTAATCCAAAAACCTGTTTGTAAAAGATTTTTCGCTTGTGTTATCATCTGTGTATGTCATAGCTGTGACAAAATAACTTACATATACATGAGAGAGAATTTGAGCTTCACACCCATACTCAGGCATGAATACCCTGGACACATTGAAGTATGTGACAGCATCAGTTTTTTGGAGTGAAGCTAGAAACTCTGAAATAACTAATTTTTATTAGGGAGATGGATTGAACACGGTAGATGCATGGAGTTTTAGACCTCTGTGTCATACTTCTCATGAAAAACATCTTTCAGATCAGTTCAGTGCTAATGTTGAAAAAAGCTTATAGCCTGCAGTAGTGTGTCATTCAGAAAGCTGTATGTGATTTTTGGGGGCATCCATATGTTTGGGAGTTCAAGAAAGTTGGGGTATGAAAATTAGAATTTTGAACATGGGTCTGCAAAGATTTATGGCGACTGATAGCATCTGGCAGTGCATTGCATCCCACTTCCTCCCCTGCCTCCTAACACAACCTCAGCCCATTTGTAAGAGCTTGAAGGTTTATTTTGATATTTGTTTTTCTGACTTCACTTCTAATACTAAGCAGTGCAGTTTTTCACTAATTTGTCCAGTGGTCCCTGAAAATTCAAGAGAGTCGCTAGCTTGGGCTTTACGCTTGAGAAATGTGCGAAGTTTAGCAGCAGGGATCCTTTAAATGCAATTAAAGAATAAGAAGAGTTGGGAGTTGCAGTGTCAGATCTCTTGCATTGTATATGGCAGGGATGTGAGGGAGGTGATTCTGCATGAAGCTGGATGAATAGGTCAAATGGCTAGCTTCTGCATCTCTGTTGCCATGCATTAGAAGGAGTGACAATGCAATGACATAACCACTGACAATCTGGGGATTGTACTCGGCTATAAATCCTCTGGCTGCAGTCTCCACTGTTCCTCAGCATGTGCCGTTCACATTTAAGGGCTTTTCAGATCATCTCCATCACCATCTGCTACACAATGGGAACAAAACAATTGTGCTGTGAGTGGAGCCAGCTGACTCTCCGAGTGGCAATGGAGGTTTGCAAAATACATATTGTCTCTAAGAACTTGCTTGTCTGGTTGGTCTCGTTGACCTACTGTGCACCAGTCACTAGGCTGACATCATGGATGAAAAATAAAAGGAAGTAGTGACTCATTTACAGGGACATACACATTTTTCGAGCAGATCAGATACTGCATCCTCTACGTGTGTTCTTATGCTTGTGTACAAGAAGTACTGCACATCCTAATGTCTCTAATTACAAGACAAACATAGCCTATATGTGAAACATCTTGTTGGCATGAATATATGGGTAACATTTGTCCTGCATGGGCAATGAGAAGATAAGCAACAGGATTTCTTAACTGCAAGTATTCACTAGGTGTCAGTGCACGATCACACTGAACTGATGTCCTTGCTGTGTTCTTTGATTGTGGTACCTTCCTTATGAATAAGAATTTTCCTACTTTTATCTCCACAGTGTAGTGTGGATTAAATTTAAGAATAACTAATGAGTAAAAGTAATTAATGCAGTCTTGTTTTTAGGAGCAGTCTGATAAAAATGCTGATTTAAAAAAAAAAAACAAGTTTTGTGCTTAATGAAGGTGATTTAAAGATTTAGAATAGCCCTTGTGTTGATCATTATTTAGCTTTCTTGTCCATAGCTGGTATACTACTGATCAAATACTGTAGGTGATACTGCTGCTGATCCTGGGTGTGACTAAATTTCCTATTAATATGAGGAAAATTACAGTTTTCATAGTGACACATTATCTGTAACATGAACACATTCACTTAATTATTAGCAAAATCAATGTTTTTTGCAAGGGATGTAAAAGATCAAGTCTGTAAATGTTAGTCAAAGTGGAGGGAAACCCCATGAATATAGCTAAAATTGCCTCATTTTCTGTAAGAAAATCTTGTTCTCTTGCCATATCCTGTCACTAGAATGAAATATCATGTTTATTAGAATATCTTGTATTACTTGCATCTCAATATTAGATTAAAAAAAAAAAACTTTAAGCAGATTTAAGTTCATAATATTTAGCCTAGTTTTAGTGATAGATGCCTAGGGAATGTATCTTTTCAATCTATATAGAGTGATTAGCATTTATCTGGAGTTTTAAATTGTTGGAAATTTTTTTTCTATCTTGTGTGTGAAAACATTTGGCAAGAACTGTACATTAGTAGGTTAAAATAGCAGAAATAGTCATTCACTTGATAAACGCAAATATTTGAAATGTTCTTCTATATTTTCCAGTTTGTACTGAACTTTTCCTATTCTATTTTAATCCATAGCACTTAGTTACTGGTAAAAACATCTACATTTTACCCTTTTACATCTAATCTATTTACAAGTGAGGCCTTTTTTAGCACTATTCCCTGGTACCCTAAGGGAAGTGTTATTACTTGTAATAATAGATAAGTTAGTTTAGTTATGAATACACATTTTTTTAACTGATGTTTAGCACTATATTGCTACATATTCAGTATGTAGCAGAAATACTGATTGTTCGATGGCTGACCTTCAGTATTTTCCCTATTGTTGTAGCTGTGCAAGAGGACCATCTTTGGTGCTGTCTTTGTTTATTCATACCACTTAACTGTCAGATAGTTTCTATCTGATCATCAGACAAAGGCATATTTCTTCCATCCCGGTGTCCCTCCACTGACATCACGCAACGACATTTAAGCACTGCATCTCTCCTCATGGGACACAGCTACCTGCCTGGCTAGATTTTAAGACAAATTCTGGTCAACCTTGTATAACAAGGTTCATACAAGATACGGTAGGAAGACTGCAGAGATTAAGATGACCATTGTCTAATATACACCTCTCCCTTACACAGGCATACTGAATATAAACATGTACAACGAGCTCTAAATATGGAAGAGTTTGAGTGACTTCTCATTGCATATGACTCTCTGACTTTGTGCCTCTGAACACAGAAAGAAAGCCTGTTCTCCAGCTTCCTTTGCTCATTAACTTCACCAGAATTATTATCTAATCATAATGATACTGATTCTGTCACTGTCTTAAAAATTGTTCCTAACTAAGGCGGTATAAGAAATGCTGATTTTTGTTGTTAATGATAACTTTGTGATTCTTCCACAACCTGTCTTCAGAAGTTGATTTGTCTGAAAAGAGAGATCTCTACCTAGAGACAAATTTTTTATCTTCCCTTGTTTGACACATCTTGGGAAATTTGTTTAAAATAATTCCTGGTATTTGCTTTCTACTGTCCTGCTTTTCATTGCCAGTTGTGACATTCTGTTGGTATGGTTCCTTTGAAGTTCATGATTCTGCTAAGGATTTTCTTGCAGGCCTACTGCTGCACTAAAGGTGATTAAAAAGGCATTTGCAACTCAGGAAATAGGTTTGATGGTTCTCTGCAGCTGCAACTTTTAAAATAATCAATACTGTGTTTTTAGTATAGAAAATAGAGCTTGTGTCTGTGCAAAATATGCAGAGAAATTTAGTCATCCTGCATTTTACTGGGATTTGTATCTTGCTGGAATGGATGTACTAGCATGGTAGGATGTCTGAATTTCTGAGCTGCTTTAGAGTTTAGGTAGGGCTATATGGTAGACTTTTAATGTAATAGGATTTTTTTCTTTTACCAGTGATAGACATGTACTTGTTTGTTGTAGTTGAGAGTGCTTCCTAAGAAAGTGAGAGACTTGGTTACTGTTCTTTCCTTGGCCTGAAAGTGTTCGGATCCACACTTACATCTTCCAGAAATGTACCATAATTGACAAGCTATAAAATTATTTGGGGAAGATAGTGCTGAGCAGGGGTCTGTCTTTTCTTTTGTGTGATACTGGATGAAAAGGGGCACAAGACTCCAATATTGGGTCATTCAGTTGTGTGGAGGGATACCCAGGCTTTCTTGTTTACAAGATTGTTTTGGAAATGGGGACTAGACTCCTGTTCCCTCCCAAGGGAGTGTTCTCTTCTAGAACTCTTTTGCAACTCTATATGTGAAGACACATATTGGATTGTTTGCAGAACAGTTTTCTTTGGTGTGGCTGAAGTTCATGTCACTTGGGGGATGGGTGTCATGCATGAAGCTGGGCCTGGGTGGAGGGAGCAGAAGGTTGTAGGGGAAAACCAAATTATGAGGGCTAGGACACTGTGCATATGGTTGAAATCGGGATGGTAGCACACAGGGAAAAACTTATCATATATAAATTAAGTTGATTTTTAGTTTTGCTCTCTGAAAAATGAGAGATGCCCAGAATGCTAACTTGGGGTCAGCATTAAATGTTTGGAGGAAATGTATTTTGGTATTATCCCTGTTCTCAATGTTTTTCCACCTTTCCTGTCTGAATTAGATGTTTGTGACTATACTGCAGTGTAGCTGCCTAGGCTTAGAATATTCGGCTTCACATGTTCATGTGTTTGGACATTTTATTATGTTGTAGTATGCACTGCAACGAAGATTTCTGAAAGAACTGCTGAAGACTGTCAAAAAAGGAAAAATATTTATATAATCTGTTTGTTATTTAATAAACTTCCAGAAATGTTTGAATATGCACACATGCACATATCTCAAATACAATTTTAAGCATTTTCTCTAAATGCAGGTTCACTAACAACATCTGTGGGAATCAGTTACCATGCACATTCTATGTAAAACATGCTTGCTTTTGAATAGGAAATTCAATCCCATGACGGAAATATAGCTATTAAAGACTGATGTTGTAGTTTGTTCATCAGTAAAATCCCTATTTGTGGTCTGAGGGGTGGGGGTGGGGGGAAAGATATACTTTCCATGTATGAACTTTGCTATTTATGAAAGTACTTATTAATAAAATAATTAAAAATTCCAGGCAATCTGGGGTGTTTGGAAACTTTTTTTTTAGGCATCTTTATGCATAGTTGCCAGCTGGGTCAGAACTGGCTTGACTCAGAATCAGCTTAAAGGTTTCATCAGTAGTAGAGGTGCATTAGTAGAGGAAGAAGGAATATAAATAAAAGAAACTTCTCTAACCTGCAAAATAAACAGAAAGAAAAAGAACCCTTATTAATCTTTCAGGTACTCAGCTGTGGTGACTAAGTAAGATCTCATGAGGCCCCTGTGATAGCAATGAAAAGTGGTATTCCTCCCTGACCTAGCTGTGAAGTCTCTGTCTGTGTTCCTTCCAAAAGGGGTAGTACCTCATCTTTTTTTCTTACTGTGCTGTGCCAGCATTATGCTCCTCACTGGAGCAGATATGGCTGAAAATCAAGAACTTTTTTTTTTTTACAGCTAATAAAAACTGGATTAGTAAACTTGCTCAGGTTTGCTTAATTTTGCTTTTCAGTCATGAAGTCTAGATTATGGTTCAAAAGAAACTTGGTTTTAAAGTTTGTTTCAGGCTTGTATACTGTTACTTATTTATGAGAAGTTGATTCCTGATTTTGGGAAGAACTTACCTGACTTAGGTGTTGGTGTGTAAATAATTAGAATTTTAAATAATTTCCATGCTAGAAAGCTGCTTTATAAGATAGTCACAGATGAATTCGTGGAAATCTGTGTATACTCTTGTGCAGAAGTTCTTTGCTTACCTTTTGCCTCTTTTGTGTCATATATTGTACCACTTTCGATTTCACTGAAAGCAGATGACTGTACACTTGAGTTGATTGAAGGAATATAAAAGGATGTTAAGTGGGTGGGAGTCTGAGGAAGTTGAAATTTATGTAACTTGCCTTTCTAAGAAGTGAAAATTAGTCTACCTTCAATATGTTTCTCAGTTTTTGCCCTGAGATTTGTTCCCACATGGCACTATTTTCATGGATCTTTCTGGTGTTTTTTTTACATGAACTATATTTTTTTTTTTAAGAGGAAAGGAGAATTTTTTGGTTTTGCTTGGTTTTGTTTATCAAGGACTAAAGAAAAATTTAGCTATTATATCAGAGGTGCTTGCTGTACTGTTTCTCTTAAAACTAAGGAAGGAACTAACACACTCTGCTTTTGGCCTTCAGCCGCACAACAAGCAGTGTAGTTTGGTTGGTTGGTTTGCTTATTTGTTTGTTTTTTTTCTCAACATCTTAGAATAATGTTTACAGCTCCTTGATAGGTAATTCCTCCTAAAGTAACATGTATTCAAGTGTCAGATCCACTAACCAGTACGGTCACTTTCTAGTATCCTTGTGTGCCATACAAAAAGGGCTTGGTTTGCTACTGTTTTAAACTGGAACAAACACAGTCACAGCTGCTTCAGAGACAGCAGAGTCTTCTAGGCTCTATTAAAGAGTAAAATAGAATGCTGTTTCTATTCTTCTTTCCCGAAGCAGTTTCAATTTTTAAACTATAGGGTGATGTGTTTTCACTGTGCATCACCCATAATTATCCAGCTTCTTCTTCAACCTGAACAGTCATCCCTTCAGGCTTCATTAAATACAGTCAGTAGAGCACTGAAGCCAATATAGCCTGTTGCATGGCCTCTGCATTTTAATACGTTGCTATTTCTGACTGGAGTCTGGTTTGTTCAGAGACTCATTGAAACTGTATCACACACGTCCTATTTCATAGCTTCTCACTCTTTAAACCTCAGACTACTGGAATCCTGCATGCCTTGAGGGATTTCTAAGGCTAGTAGATGATGGCATCTGTCCAGCATTTGTGAAAAAGAAACCTCAAATCTCCATTTGTTTTCAGTCATAAATTGAAAGTAATTTCCTTGCAATGGCAGCAGCTTTAAATTAAGGAAACCTTGGCCTGGATTTTATAATCAAACATCAGTGGGTTCAGTTCTTTTGACCATGCAGGATTTTTCAGGACAGCAGCTCTGAGTGCTCACCAGTAAGTAGTACACAGTTTATTTGTCACTTTCTTCTTTTTTTCTCTTTTGGAATTTTCTGTGCTTGGGGACCATGCTGGCACATTTTTTAATGACACTGGATGCTGAGCTGCTGCATGGAATTGGCAGTGGCTGTGAAATTCAGATAGCCTTGTTGCTGCTTTACAAGCTTGGTCCATCCCTCCAAGACATATAAATCACAGAATCATTAAGGTTGGAAAAGACCTTTAAGATCATCAAGTCCAACCATCAACTGAACACCACTGTGCCCACTAAGCCATGTCCTGAAGTGTCACCTCTACACGTTTTTAGAATACTTCCAGCAATGGTGACTCCACTACCTCCCTGGGCAGCCTGTTCCAATGTTTGACCGCTCTCTTCGTAAAGAAATTTTTCCTAATATCTAGTCTAAACCTCCCCTGGTGCAACTTGAAGCCATTTCCTCTCGTTCGATCACTAGTTACTTGGGAGAAGAGGCCAACACCCACCTGACCACAACCCCCTTTCAGGCAGTTGTAGAGAATGATGAGGTCTCCCCTCAGCCTCCTCTTCTCCAGGACTAAACAGCCCCAGTTCCCTCAGCTGCTCCTCGTAAGACTTGTTCTCCAGACCCCTCACCAGCTTCATTGCTCTTCTCTGGACACACTCCAGCACCTCGGCGTCCTTCTTGTAGTGAGGGGCCTAAAACCGAACACAGTATTCGAGATGTGGCCTCACCAGTGCTGAGTACAGGGGCACAATCACTTCCCTACTCATACTGGCCACACTATTTCTGATACAGGCCGGGATGCTGTTGGCCTTGGCCACCTGGGCACACTGCTGGTTCATGTTCAGCTGGCTGTCAACCAGCACCCCCAGGTCCTTTTCCGCTGGGCAGCTCTCCAGCCACTCCTCCCCAAGCCTGTAGCATTGCATGGGGCTGTTGTGACCCAAGTGCAGGACCTGACACTTGGCCTTATTAAACCTCATGCAGTTGACCTCAGCCCATCGATGCAGAGCCTTCCTCCCTTGAGCAGATCAACACTTCTGCCCAACTTGGTGTTGTCTGCAAACTTACTGAGGGAGTACCTGACCCCCTCATCTGGATCATCAATAAAGATATTGAACAAGACCGGCCCCAAAACCGAGCCCTGGGGAACACCGCTTGTAACTGGCTGCCAACTGAATTTAGCTCTGTTCACCACAACTCTCTGGGCTTGGCCATCCAGCCAGTTCTTTACCCAGCAAAGAGTATACCTGTCTAAGCCATGAGCTGCCACTTTCTCCAAGAGAATGCTGTGGGAGATGGTGTTAAAAGCTTTACGAAAGTCCAAGTAGACAATGTCCACAGCCTTTCCCTCATCCACTAGGTGGGTCACCTGGTCATAGAAGGACATTAGTCTGGTCAAGCAGGACCTGCCTTTAATGAACCTGTGCTGGGTGGGCCTGGTTCCTTGGCTATCCTGCACATGCCCTGTGAGCACCCTCAAGATGAATCTCTCCATAATCTTCCCTGGCACTGAGGTCAGGCTGACAGGCCTGTAGTTCCTGGGATCCTCCTTCTGGCCCTTCTTGTAGATGGGCATCACGTTGGCAAGCCTCCAGTCACCTGGGACCTCCCCTGTTAACCAGGACTGCTGATGAATGATGGAGAGTGGCTTCGCAAGCTCCTTTGCCAGCTCCCTCAGCACTCTTGGGTGGATCCCATCTGGCCCCATAGACTTGTGGGTGTACAGGTGGGTCCAGGATGCTGAGAAACATGGTGTTACAATGTCTCTCTCCATTCAGGAGATTTAGTACATCTAGTGTGTGGAATGTGACGTATCTTCCTCAGATCTTGCTAGCAGAATGGTGAATAAGGTCCTTATTTCTAGACTATGTGTGAGAAATTTGTTGTAATGTCCTGATAATCACTGTCCTGAAAGTTATGCTGTAGGAGATCTGACGTCTTCTGGCATTAATAGGTGAGATGATAGTTCTTGCTTCTGAGATGGGCAGTAACCATGTTTTTTCTAAGGCAAAACACCTGATCCTGCAGTCAGTAGCCTGATGAACAAACTGTTAACAGTCTCGAATGTCTGCCTGTAGCTTTCTCTAAAATATCAAGCTCCACCAATGTCTTCATTAAGCAGTATGTTAGAGCTGATCTCACGCTTGACAGAAGAGATCTACAGTAACTGGTTTCTAATGAAGGGTGATGTGATCAACTCTCACAAAGTTTCATAACCTGAGGATAGCTGCTGGGAGTTACATGGATTACACAGTAGACATCTAGAGTGAAGTTACCTATTGGTAATCAGACTTCTTTGAGGTAGGCAAATCTGCAAGTACCTGTTGCCTCCCAGCCATTTTTTCCCTTTCCTTCTCTCCTATTTGCAAAAATTTGCATTTCAGGAGAAACAAATGCAGAAGGTGCTACCCATTACGCTAAACATGACAGCGGGTGGGAAATCAGCACGTCCTATATGAGATTGCAGAAAGTGGTCTAGTTTTGAAGTGAACATACATGTGAACCATAGGGAACTACACTTACTGATAAGCTGTCATCCTCACCTCACTATGTACTTTGTTTTGGTTTTTTTTCCAAAATATGAAATAAAGTCCACTAACAGAAAACTGAGTGCAGAACTTAAATCAAGGATCCTCTTTGATACCACACACTGTTGCAAACAGTTTCTTGTATTGATTTAGCTTTGAAGAATTTTGACTCCTCTGTCTTTAAGTAAATCCTTCATGGTTCTAGGAAGGAAACTGGTATGTTCACTAAAGAAGCAAGTATGAACCAGATATGGGACAGAATAAAGGAGAGAGAGAGAGAGAAGAAAATAATCTCATAAAATAGAACAACTACAAATATTTATTTTTATTTAAAAAAGTGAAAAAAGCAGGACTAAAGAGAATGATAACTGGACTACTGATAGAGCCTACCAAGGGAGGGGAGTGGAACAATTAGCTCTGCTAAAGGAAGAAGCTGAAAGCAGATACATGGGAAGGATCGTGTTTAGTTTTAGCAGTATATGTTATGAAATACAAGAGATTTGAAGTTCTAATTATTTACTAAGCTGTGTCAGTTCATCTTTACAGTCAGGGTTGTCTGAAGTATTAAGATAAACAAAGATTTCATTTGGTTTTTCCAGCATCCCTGAGTGTGGAAGTGTGTATGGTTTAATAATAAATAACTTGCACCGTAGGAGTGTCATGCAGCACCTTTCAACTTTGTGTCCACCCTAGCTTATCATTAACTCTGGAGTGGGAAGTAAAAATCTTGACTGATAAGCCTGGGTGTTACAAAGAACTGTGAGTTGCAAGTAAAACCTGAACTGGGATCCATGAATGGTTTGTAATGAACCAAACCAAGTCAGGAAATGCCTCCAGCCCTGGTGGTATAGCTATATGGATTTAGTCAAAGGACACCGGCAGCCTTGCAGTTTCTGATTTCAACTTACTTATGCTTTTAATTTACTTGGTCAATACCATTCTATGGTAAGGCAGAGTGGATTACTGAGATGTAATTTACATATACTTTCTAATTTTTTTTTCTCTGAAGCTTTTTTCAGGAAGGAGATGATCCTGTAGCATATTATTCTTCCATAAAGGCATTGCCAAAAGAAGCTTCAGTCTTTGTAGTCAGAGAAGATGGAAGCAAATATTTTAGTAGCAACAGACATAATCAAGGAAAGGAAAAATGAAGAAAGTAATTGCAGGAATCTGTTTCCTAATGCAGACTTCCTTTTGTCCAATGTAATAGCTCTGGAGAAAAAAATGAAAATGTGTGTTGTAAGGAGTATTACGTATAGAGAAGTTGGTGGGGGGGAAACAAACCTGAAACAGCAAAATTAATATAATCACACCCACTAATCACTTGAGTCACAGCAGGCACTAGGTACAAACCTGGATTCAGAAAGGACCCAATTTTCCTTTCTCCATCTTTGTGTATATGCGATTAAGTAGTCCAATAATAGCACTTCAGAGCTGGAAGGCATTGCTAGGACTTTGCAGGTGCTGGTTCTGGAAAGGGACAGTTGGATTCAGGCACTGTGCTGGTGAGCAGTCAGGGCAGTAGGTGGCTTGGAAGGGGCAGGTGAGCCAGAAGCCAAGGGTAGCCCAACAGTACCAAGCGGGTCAGGCCTGGGCATGGCTGCCAGGCTGTCAGGAACCTGTGGTCCAGTCCAGTCCGTAGTGGAGGAGTAGGTCTGAGATCCCCCTGAGGCAGACTGGCAGGCAAGTCTGTGGTCAGCCTCAGGGCCTGGGTCAAGGAGGTGCCTGGCAAGGTCCAGGCATGGCTGCAGCAGAGCAGTACCATAGCTCAGGCAGGGGCCAAGGGCAAGAGACTGAATGTGGAAGCAGCGTCCTGGCGAAGGATGAGCAGGCCCACAGTAGGGTTGCTGCTCCCTTGCTCTTTCAAGGCCACCAGCTGCGTCTGTAAGTTGGTCTTGTGCCCAGGCAGCCATACCCCCCACGCTGCACAGGGGAATGTCCTCAGTGGCCTGATGCACTAGCAGAAGTGAATTTCATGTATTTAAAATGCATTTGTCAAGTAAATGGCTTCATGTAACTTTTGGTCTGCAAATTTTGCAAGGGCTGTCTGAATGCTACGTAGAATTCTGAAGAAACTGGCAAGTGTAGGTTACAGAGATTGCACAGAAACCACTCTGCTGGGTATGCTTGTGTGTGTAGCACTTGTGGAGTGTGGGGGAAACATCAGCCTACTTAATGATAATAATTTTTTGTAGCAAGGGTATTTGTGTTTCATTTTAGAAACACTGACTGCCTGTATTAGAGTTGCTTTATTCTGGAACTATTTTAGAGGTGTTGTTTTTTTGTTGTTAATAACCTCCTTGTTTCATAGTAGATTTTGCAAGGCATTCTGATTTACTAGTTTGTACTGCCTGTTTCTCTGTGATTAGTTACTCTAATAGTGCTTCAGGGCTGGAATAGTGTTGCACCTTGCATCTGTACTGAAAAGATTTTTATTAAATCCAGTTATGAGACTGCAATTCTGTATGTCCATGCATCTCCCTCAGCAGTCAGACTGGTTGAGAGGTGAAACCTTGGTGCTCAACTCCAAATTTCTTACTGCAGATAAAGAAAATAAAGCTGAAGATGTCTTCCAGCCAGTGGCTTATCAGGACAAAATGTCTGTTTAGATTTTCCTCAGTGTTCCCCACAGTTCCTTCCCACTAAAGAAAATTGTATTGATAGTCTGTATTTGAAACCTAATAGTTATTTTAGTTTTTTAATGCTTTCAGGAATGGATTTTCTTTTTCTAAGGCATCTGGGAAGAGATTTTATGTTAAACTGAAGTAACTTGGTTAAAAAGACACTCTACTTTGCTTGTTAAGACACAATCTCAACAGGATTTTGCAGTTATGCACAGGATCCGCTGGCAGTTCGTTATGAGACTGACAGCTAATTTTTTCAGAAGCTAAAACAGCTATTATGTTATAGTCAAAGTATGCTAATTGGTATAGTCTTTCTGTGGTTAAAGATCAATAATTCAGTGAAGAGGATAGATGCTCTTATTTAAAGGAATTCACAGTTAATTTTATTGCAAAGCCATAGCTGAAGATTGAAATTTGTAAACACAAAGGTATTTGTCAGTGTCTGTTGCTCAACATTTCCCTTTCAAGGGGAAATCCTGCAGTACAAATGCTTTGATGTGGCAGTAAACGTTACCTTAGCTAAGACTGAAGACTCATTCTTGATCTTAATTTTCATTAGACTGTTGTAAAATAAAACTTATGTTGTTGTCTTCAGCTGAGCTGATACCTGATTATATGTGTATATATAGAAAATAAAAATTCCCAGTAATTTTTTGCATTTGAATTCTTATTTAGGTAGAAAGTTTGTGTGGGCAGAGTTCACGCAGCACATTGGAATTTGGCTACTGTATTATAAATACAGTAAAATAAATGCATACACACAGATTATATAGGTAGAGCTTTATCTGGGTAGAATTTAAAGAAAAAGTATCTAGTAATTATTTTCTTGCAGATATTTTATAAATGCTGCCTCAAACAGAAAGAAAATATATTTAGTAGGAGACCACTGGCATCCATCTCTGAATTACTCTAATTTGCACTGAGGTGCCAGATTCTTGCCCTCTATAAAAGCACCGCTATTATTTTGATAATCACAAAATTTTTTAAATGCACAGCAGTGCTCTTCACTGAAGATCTGGATAGCTGAGTCAGTCTCAAAGACTGTATATAGGCAATAAGTATGGTCCTACAGCTTTTCGCTTGTTTTTTCCTTGCAAAAAGAAGCTGAAAGGGAAAATTGCTATTCACTAGTGGAGCTGAAGGTTATTAATAGAGAGACTTTTTTTTTTCTTGTCTTTAAATTTTGTCATTACCTTCCAGTACAGAGCGTCCTCGCTGGTTACTAAGTAGCTCATTAAAACTGGTTTTTAGATGTGCTTTTTGTTTTGTTTTCTTCTTGCTGTTTTCCCATTTTGCTAGCATGCAGATGGGGGTGGGGAGCGGGAAATAAGGGAGAGAGCATGTTCCAGAGGATGCCAGGATGACTTCAGTTATTGGATGACTGCTGCCTGATGGATGGAAAAAGGAGGAGTAAACCTTTCAGTCTGTACTGACGGAGCTGAAACACAGAAGCCTGATTTACAGGTAAGGGTGAAAAAAATTCCCGTTCTGAATAGCTATTCTTGATCCTCGCTGTAACATTTTTTGGCTATAAAAAAATGCCTGTGCAAGCACCTTGTTGTTTGTTCCTCATTAATGACTTTGAAGCAGCTTTTCAGGTTATTATTTCTTCTGCCTAGGAGGTTTCAACCGATATGAGATCCACAGACAGTGAAATCATAGGCATGCCTGATGTTATCTGACAACTTCCTCATGTGACAGTATAGGCATTGCATCTCATTGACGCTGAAGTTGTTCAGTAAGCTGTAGGAAGAGAGGTTTTTTGTGTGACGGAAATATTTGTTGTTGAAAATACAGTGTATGCTACCAGCAGCAAGACAGTGCTGGAAGATCTAAAAATGTTTTGAGTTTGGATAGGAAAAGGACTTACAAATTAACTGCTTCTAAAACTGTATATGTTTTATTTAGTGTTGAATATACAGTAAGAACGCCTCCTCAGAGCAACTCTTAAAGGATTTTTGTGGATTTTTGTATTATTTTTAGGCTTGGAATCGATGTGGTTTATAATTCAGTCATAAAATTGTCATAAAGAAAAACCATGATGCATATAATTATGTGTATGAGAGAAATCTTGTAGTACCTACAGCAGTTATGTACCAGTTTTAATAAACTGCTGAAATAGCTTGTATGAAACCTGTTTTGCTGAGTTTACATGTTATCAGAATCTGTTAGTTCACAGACACTGGGATGGCAAGTAGCAAATAACTTGGTGCAGAAAATAGATTTGTTTATCAAGCCACATTATTTGAGGTTATAGGACTGTAGGCAGAAGTCCTGGCCCCACTGAAAGAATTGGAGATTTTGATATTGGCAAGGATTTCAATGTGTCAGCTTTCTATTGACTTATTTCTATATTTTAGGTGTAGCAAACAATTGTTGTACTACAGGACCCTGTTTTGCTGTTTTGAAGCAGAAATCCTCACTGAAATAAATTAATTGTGATTATAAATGGTTGCCAATGTGTGTATGTATACATTTTTTTTTAAAGCAATCGGACACTGCATTACTTAATGTTAGTGATGGAAATAGCACTATGGTGGGAAGTTATGTTTTAGATAAGTATACATTTGGTGTATTTAATCTCTTGAATATCTGCAGTAGCTCCTTTAAGATAATTAAGTAACCACTACATATTTCTAATGTGACCTTTTTTCTGGAATTTCTTTAAGTTTGTTATAATATATAATTAAGAAATATGTAATCTATAAGCAATTATCAGTATATGTGTTTTACGGAAGAGGTTCCTTTTTAAAATAATACTAAAGAGTTTTTAATTCTTGCAACACTTGTCCAGGTGTTTTGAATGCTGTATTCTAAATTAATCCATTGATATGAAAACTAGGAATGCTATTTTGTGAACAAATAGTTTTTAATTAGTTAATTGTTCATCTTTATACTGCATTGAAAAATATAATAATGGGATTATTTATTTGTCACAGTCCATTTATATACCACTGAAATACAGGAAAACATTAGAAGTGTTTTCCTTGGTTTGAGAGCATATAGTAATAAAATGTATTTATAAAGCTAAAATGCTGGAATTTGATTTTAATAGATTTCCGAGATTAAAATCAGTAAATGTGTGTATCTGTTCTTGTTGTATATAATTAATTGAATTAATTCCCTTAGAGCAGACCAAAAAGTGATGTTATTAAAGCAAAACTGGACAAAGTCAATAGAACTCTTACTGAGTCCTAAATAGGACTGGAAGAAGCTTCATTCTCTGTCCACTTATTTATACACCTTACCAGCTGCAGGCATCTGGAGTGGTGTCCTTTTCTCCTAGCTGTTTCTTCAGAGAATAGAGCCTGATATGTTTGCTAAACAAACAAAAGAATTAGTAACTTAGAGCAAATGTCAGCAATTCACAAAAATATTCTAAAAGACTGACAAACTGTATCTTTTTTTTATACTGGAATGTGAACACTGGTAAATAACACTGACTAGAAAATAATGAGTTGCATCCTAACGTTTGCTATTTATAGGGAATGGGTATATATCTGAAAGCATAAGCACAACTGTTGAATTACAATCTCAGATCTATGTATTCCAATCACTTTCCCCCCTCAAATGAGAAATCTGACTCAAAGCAGCTCCAGTAACAGAGAGGAGTTGATGAAAACAGAGATCTAGTTCCACATGTATTTAAATTATTCTGTCTCCTTGGAAACGCTGCTGCTGCAGATGGATTTGGCTTTCGGTGTCTAAAAATATCTACCGCTTAATAATGGCAGCATGAAAGATATTGAATAAAACTACTGTGTTGTCACTAGTTTTTAAAGTTCCCTAATGATTCAGGTATTCTATGTGAACTACAGATTTGCATTTTCTGCCCAGTATTCCCTATCAGCTGCTGCCAGCACTCACCAGCTTGGTGGAAATGAGATAAGCTCATTAGCCTTGGTTGGAGACCCTACTGGGAAGGGAGCATGTGAGTGGGAGGTAAACTAGACTAAGAGTTTCAAAGCAGGTAGAAAGTTGGAAAAAAAAGTTCATGGTGGTGGTGCAGGTGTGTGTTGTGTAATATTTGAGGATACAGGCTTATTCCCAGGGAAGTCAGTGGTAGGAAGAGTATGCTTAAGCCCTGCCTTTGTAAGTTAGCAATGTGTAAATAAAAGGATGACTTGTCTTTTATTTATTGCGGAATCTTTAGTGAATGGTTCCTTATCAGTTATATGTGTAGGCAATTCAAATATCCCACAAACCATTTTAAGTCAAATGTTAAATTACCTTAAACAAAAGCCAAAACCTAAATTAAAGAACTTGTAAGCAAGAAATAGCACTACATTACTTAGCATTCCTAAGAAATGTCATCCTTTAAATAATTATTTTCAACTAAGAAAGTGTAGCCACTACTTTTTTATCCAGTTCTTTATTCTTTATTCCCTCTACATATTACAACTTCTTTTGTTATTAGCTGTTGTCCAGTCTGTATGAAAAATACCACTTCTATTTTTTTCCTTCATTTCCACTGGATGGCTTCCTGCTTGTGCCCAGAAAACAGAAGAAATGACAAACATTTTCTCAGTGCTGCATCTAAATACACTTCTTTTATTCTTCTTAATTTGTTAGTATGTATGTGATTTGTTGTAGCATAGATCAAAATCGCTGATTAATTTTCCGTTATTGAATGAGGCATTCTGTTCTACAGTGTCTTAAAGACAACATTAAAATATTACAAAGTATTGTTACACATAAATAACTAATCCTCTGCTAATTAATACTAAAATCCATTAAGTACAAAAGGTCATTTAAAATAAAAGTTGAATGCTTGGTTTTGATTAATTGAAATAAGTAATAGGAGAGGATCTGGCATCTTTCATTCTGTAAGAGACTATTAACATATTAATAAGGCAGATTATTAAATGGATTATAGAAACTTTTCCATGAGGACAATAAAATTTAATCATAACAGGCCGCCTTATTGAGAATAATTTGTTTTGTATTAAGATGAATAAACTCAGGGTGCTTTAATTTTAAAAATTCCTTTCCTGTAGTATGTAATTTAAGGTTCTGTGGAGATAAGTAAATGTAAACATTATTTGAGGAAGTAAAGGTGCGATAAGCTGCTGCAAGTAGCATCTGTGTGTTTTACAGCAGTAGTCAAGTTGTGCCAATTTGACATGAATCTTTTGATTTCTGGATATAGAAACAGAAGTCCTCATCTGCTGAAAATAGTAATGAGAAAGTTTGCACATTGCCTGTTATTATGTCTAGGTTGTGGAAGATGATAACATGGAGAAAGTACTGCTTTTTTGGTTTTAATTTTTTTTTTTTTTCATAAGTTGCAGGCAGATCAACTGAGGTTTCTGCCAGGCTAGGTTTTTTCCAGCAATTTTCATCATTATTTGTTCATTTCTAAAGAAAGAGTACTGTGCTATACAGCTAATATCAGACCACGTAGGTCAAGACAGACTATCTCACCATGTTTGTCACTCTCAAAAAAACCAAAAACAAACCCCCAACTACCCATTTGTCCTGTTTCTAAACTCTGATCTCCTAAAATTAGACTTTTTTCTCTTGTCACTTATTCATGATAATGATACTACTTATAATTAAGGCAAGAGCAAGGTATGAAGGATTTGGTCCCTTGTTATCTAAAATTTGCATCTACACTCCCTTGTCCCTCTGCAGACACAGGCACACATCCCTCCATACATAAACTGTTTATCTGTAAGAGTTTGCTCCTGTCTTTTCAGATAAAAGAGGAAAACCTAGTTAAGAGTTACTTTTGCAAGTGTGTTCCAGTACATGTTTGTGTCACCAGTTCACATTGCACTTCTTGGAGTTCAGATGTTTTGCTTTTGGGGGTATGTGGGCTTGTTTGTTTTTTGAAACTCTGTTAAACAGTGCAGATATCAGAGAAGAGAATGGCTGACCCTGTGTCAAGATGCAGAGATCACAGGGCAGAAGGGGAGAGCTGTTGAATTTATGCTCTCTGCTGGCTTTGATGGAAATGGTGAATGAGCAGCCAGGCTGTGTGCTAAATAGCATGCAACAGGGAGCTAAGGATCATGTATCAAGGCTGTAGAGGTGTGAAGGCCCCTTTGGCATACAGCAATCTTGACTGTGTTGTACTTTGGCAGGACCATACTGAGATATGCAAGATATCCTACCATGTTGTGCAGTTCCTTAGCAGGCAGTGCACAAGATTATGTTAATGAAAGAACAGCGTAGAAGATCTGTACTGAAATAGTACAAAGACAGGTCGCAGCATGACTATTAATATTACTACCTGGACTAAATCTGGGCAAAACTTACATTCAAGACCACTTATTTCCAGCACTGTAAGTTGATGGCATTTCCAATCTCCACTATATATACTGCCGTTTTTGTAGCTGGGAGCAGCATAATGCAAAGCCGCTATGCCAAAAACACGTGAAGACACTAGTGCCAGTCTTAGAACCTCACTCCAGTTGCTGGGGTGGGCTAAGCAAGCCAAATGTTCTCTGTCCTTTTGCAAGGAGGTGCAGTAAGGCTGTGTTGTTAGTACACTGTCTCCCGTATAGCACATGGACCAGTTCTTCCCAACACCAGCATACTCGGTCTCTTCTCAGAGAGGCTATGTATCTGTAGAAGTCGGTAGGACTGGTGGCAGTGTTTTTATGTTTTCGCATTTCAATTTTATGAAGAGTTGTGACATCTCCTGGCCGGAGCTCTGCTGCAAGCAGTCCTGCAATACAGTCAAAGTAGTAGTAAGTCTTTCCTGGGAGCCTACAAACTTAAAATTTTTTTCTGGGATACAGATACTTTCATAGTGGAGGCTGAATACATTGCACTATATATTTTTTTTTCTTCAAACAGAAGCAAGAGGAAAATCTTCCCCAGAGATTTTGTGTGAAGAGATTAATTGATGAAATTTCATCATCAAAGCTTAAAACCTAGAAGAGAAGTGGCCAATATCAGGTCTTCAGCAGTGCTACCTGAAGACTTTGGAAAGGACTTCATGACAGGTCCAGCTAAAAATGTTCTAGATGACTTGGATGTTAGGCATTATGAACCTGAGTTTCACCCAGCTTCAGCATGACTTTCTCCTGAATCTCCTGTTTGCTTCTAGGACTCAGCATCATTCATGCATCTTTTATCTTGTAGAAGCAGTTCTTGCTTGTAGCAAGCTTAGAAAATTGTTATAAATGAAACACAAGCTCAAACTAAATGGCAAATCTCATCTTGCAAGAAAGCCCTCTTGCTGAATGCCTCTGAATTCCCTTCTACCAGGTTGCACCTCTCACTGGAGACCTGAGTGCTAAGCTCCTAGATGCCTGGTTGAATTATCCATGCCTCCTATCTCATTTTGCTCTCTGGGGAGCATGCTGAGAGAAGACTTAGGAAAACTAGCCTAAGAATTTCCTTCTCTTGGCCAAATTATACAAGTGTTTCGTTTAACTGTTGACATCACTTGATGTACCCAAGAATTGAACTTGGGCATCAGAAGGCTGTTTCACTGCTGCTGTATGCAGGAGTTTTGTATTTGGATGATGGATGCATGCAGGACCTTATGAGATGCTTCTGGAGAAGTAAGGGAGATAGATCTACCACCATTGCATCTCTACTGCATGTAGAGACCAGAGGCGAGCATATGCCAACATCCTTTCTGCATTCAAAATTCATTGCCAGTGGAGCTAGTTGGCATGTGTTAGAGTGTACAACAATGTGTAGGCAGTCTAGATTAGTGGATTAATACTCAAGTGTGAAATCAAGGGTTCTGTAAAGTGATAGTATAGAAACCCTGCAAAGAGCAGACTTGGTAGGATTTGGCTGGCCAGACCAGAATCCCCAGATTGAACTGCACAGCTTTATCTTGCAGGATTTACTTAGTGCTGTGGATTTAGCTAGACTGAAGCAAACAAACAGAGAAAGACTTTTCCTACTTTACGTCTGTATAACTTGACCACTGCTGTAAGCACAAATTTGAGTAAGGTTATACTGATGGTATTCCCTGTGCCTATACAGAGCAGTGTCTTACGTGGAATTAGTTTGCTATGTGTGTTTAATTTTTACATATTGTAGTTGTGAAACTATCAGAGTCTACCTCTGGCAACTGGTGCTTTTGATTAGAGCTGCCAAATACAGCAAAAACATGTATTGCAAACATTAATTTGAATTCTGAACAGCTGTTTGATTCATGTTCATGTACCTCTCTTGTTCACTGTTTGCAAGCATTCATGCAAATGGATTTTTGTCTGCATTAATGCAGTCCTTTACATGAATAGTCATTTTCACAAGCAAATGATATTCTTTGTGTGAGTGATGTTGTCACTGTAGATACTTTTGGTTTTGACTCTTCCCACCCCTCCCCCTGCTTTAAAACTGTCAGTTATACAAAGAGGGAAATAATTAAGTGCAATAGATGGAACCAGGCAAACACCTTGATTAGTTCACAACCATCTCTGCTGCTGACGTTTATTCAGCAAGGAAGAAAAATGTCTTTACAAAAACCAAGCTTTGTTTGCAAGCTAAGAAAAAGATCTAAATTCAAAAAGAATATTAATCACAACAAATAGTCCAAACATCTCTGCTTGTGAGCATCAATATTCATGCTTTAACTGTGAAATTATTTGCCAAGTCTCCCTAGCATGTTATAGTGCATGCTGACTGGCCAGTGGGTGGGAGTTGTTTGTGATGAGTACTTTGCAGTAATGTTTTGTGTGTAACATCTGTTTTCTGCATCCTCCTGTTCAGTTTGCAGTCATTTGCACAGAAGTGTTTTTATTCAGAAACAAATCTGTATTGCTACTACAGACTTTGTCTAAATTTTTTCTGTACTTTCAGCTGATACGCTTGAGACAAGGCAAAATGCAGTGTGACTCATAGGTCAAGTCTTTGATGCCAGCCTCTTTATTTTTATTCTTGTTTTTGTTTTCAGGTAAGAATTTTTACCCAGGTAGATTTTTATCACAGTATGTGATCAGCTCTCAAGAGGAATTAGTACAAAATAAGGTTTCATAAATGAACAAAAGAAGAAATTAATTGGATTTTTTTCCCCCTAAATGCTAATGTGTTCTTAGACTCTTTCTCCTAAGATTTAGTCAAGAACTAATTCTTATAGTGAGGCTTTGCGTTAAATAATGAGGATATATAATCTGAGGCAGGGTCCTATCTTATTTTATATCTGTTTTGTTATGCTTACTGCATATGGTATATACTTGATGTTTATGTCTTCACAGGTATGTTCCATGCCTGTTCAGTTTCCCATGTGGTGGTGTATGAGCTGTATACTACAATGCTGAATTTTGCAAAACCTTATTTGAAGATTTTGACTAGGATGAAAATGTCTTTGGATTTGTCTTTGTCACTGCACACATATTTTTGTCAGTCCCCTATTTCCATATTGCAGCTTGTCTGCTTTATTAGTACCTTTCAGCACATTTCAAAGGAATAGCTGAAGTCAAGTTAGGAGAAATGCTTTTACCCCTCCCTATAGTGATGGGCCTCTCCCTAATGTGATGCTGGTGTTTTTTGTTTTGTGGATTATTTTTTGTTTTACTTTTTTTCTGTCCATGGTTGTCAGTGAAACATGGAGGATATGGCAACTTAAAGTTAGGTTTTGTAGAGCAAGTTTGGCGATGTATATTATGGAAAAGATTCTTCTTCTGGGAGCACAGGTGGTGCACTGTCAGCCCCTGCCTCCACTCACTCAGTAATTCTACCACCGCTCTTTTTGGGCTTTTCACTGGGATTTGGAGATACCTGCTTTCTAAATGACTGCTGCAGTGAGATTGTTACCATGGTTTTCTAAAACTTACAGCCTTTTCAGATACAAGAGAAAATTGATCCAGCCAGACTTCCAGTTTATTTTACGTTGTAGGTTACAGATAGTATTGTGACTGTTTTAAATATATCCCCCACATTTTACATGGGATTTTTGTCTTCTAGTAATAACATGTTGCCTCTGAACTTTTTTCATGTATGGTACCTGCCAATTATCTGGCATCGTAGCAAGGCAAAGCCTGTTGCCATGGAGCTTTGAGGACTTGCTTCACCAGTCAGTATACCTGCAGGTAGAGAACTGGTTAAATGATCTCTTTGTGGGAGTAGTTTCTTCAAAGTAAAGGAAAGCTAGGGAAGAAAGGAGGAAAAATGGATGGTGGGGTGCTCAAGAAAGGTACATCTTTCTCCCAGCCCACATCTATGATATACTTCTGCTGTGGCATGTTGCCATTTCCTTGAAGAATCCTTAACTGTGTCATGCAATTGGTGTTTGACCTAGAGGTCACAGCGATGTGTGTAGCTGATTTTCTTTGCTTTAGTACTGTTCTCTGTTTCAACTTCATTTTGCTTTGCTGTGGATTAATGTCACATTAGCATGGTGAGAAGCATGGCAGAGGATAATGTATCACATCACTGTGCAGGGAGTTTTTGTTGTGAAGGATACATCAACAAACAGGAAAGCTTCCAGTGCCTGCTTGTTACTCAGTTGTGTGAATCAGCAGGATGCTGCTCCAAATCAATCTGAGCTACTAGACAGCTATTTAATAATTATCCAGAAAGGTCTAACTGAACTTTGCAAGCCAACTTTCTCCCTTTTTTACCTAAACTGACGGTTTGATGTAGCAGTTCTCTAATTGTAGCCGATGGTTGTTTTCAGTTTTCCTCTGAAGGACCTTGCTAGTGTCCTACTGGAGGTCCATGAATATTGACTTACTGCTCGGTACATTTGTTTTAGTCATGTGATGTTGTTTGGTTCCTATAAGTCAGTCATGGACTTCTGTGTACTGGATTCTGTGCAGAAATAAGCACACTTGCTCATTTTTCTTCAGAATATTCATGTTGCTATAGTACTTCTGTGTGTTTCAGATTACTCCTATCTTACATGATGTACTGTCTTGCATGCCAGAAGTGACTTTCATGTTAGCAAAGTTGTACCACTTTGTAGTTGTTACCCTTATCATTCCTGTTATCAGAGACAAGGTTTATTTATAGTTTTACTTTCCATTCGTATATTGAAAATTTGACTTATGTAAGTCTTTGGTGCCTTGTCCCCTAAACCTGTAGAGTCTTCAGTTTGGATGAGGTTGGATTTGGATTTCTTTGTGATTGCAGTTGCTTCATTTTGATTCCCCAAAACTTGAAATTACTGATTCAGTCATAGCTATGGTGCAGGAGAAAGAACAATTCGTGTTCCCTGTCCTGATTCCCTGATTCTGTACTTGGGGAACCTTTAGGGATACCACAAACTTTGTGGCCACATGGCTGCTAGAAGTTTGACTGTTGCTTATTCTTGTTGGTCTCTGTCTTCCATTGGGGTATATCACATAATCAACAGAGTGCAAAATAATGCTTTCATAACCAGTATTGGGTTGTGTGTCACCATCCTTATTATCTTCTAGTTCCTGGAGACATGGATCTCATCAAGGTACTACAGGATGCCTATTTATACAAGGTGTGAGTTAAATGTATCAGATAGAACATGCCTCGTGCTACTGTGCAGATGTCCCTCTTTCTGAAGAATATTGGCTTATGGAGCAGCAGCTGTTTATACAGATGTTATTTTAAAGGGATTTCCTGCTGGTACATGGTGTGTACAAACAGTTTTAGATACTCTTTTTCTCTGTGATAGCCAAGCTCTTGAGTAATGGAAGTGTCTTTTCCCCTGTGTAGCGTTTTCCTGGGGAGACTTGATAGCAGAGAGACTAGAATTGACGGATCTCAGGCAAGTGGCAATGCCTAAATTTTAGCACACCTACTTTGTCAAACAACCTTCTCGATAATCATCCTGGAAAAGATTCAGAACAAAAATTGGGCAACAGTGATACTAAATATATATAATGGATAGCTATGCCTTCCTTATGTGTTGTGGCAATAGTCAGGTTCTGCAGTATTCCCATACCTCTTGGCTTATCTTGATCGGCTAGCTGGGTTTAGACCTAACCTGTATGCCCCTTCCAAGGATCCTGGGAATCATTTGTTATGGTTCATTACATGAATCTTCTTAGTGAAATGGCTTTGCTGCTTAGTAGGTTGTGACACTTGGTACAAATGTAGGCTGTGCTAGATGCAAGCAAATTCAAAACCTTTTGGTGTGAAAAATACTTGTTTCTGCTACTAGCTATAAACAGTTTTGGCTACTGAGACTCATATTTGCAATGGCTTTACTAATGTGCAAGATGCATGTTAGTCATCCAGTCACTGTGTGAGATACTTGCAGAAGACAATATCTGACAAAAGGGCTTTTGTCTGGAAATCATCTCGGGCTGTGAAATTAGTTCTTGCTCTCTGACAGTCTGCATGCTAGTGATGATTGCAGCTATTGGGTTTGCCTTGCAGTGCAGTTATGACTGAGGTTCTTTGGACCTGGGACTTCATGACTCCTGTAGCCACCATTTCAAAGGGCTCGGACGTGCATTTGACCTAGGTCTCACTTGTACGACATGCTCTTTGTCAGCCCGTTTCTCACTTTTCACTGAGATGTTTGAGTGTAAGCATTTGATTTCTCACATTCCAGCTGCTTCCTTACCCTCTTCTGCAGTCAAGCTATAATCCTGTGGTTTTGATATTGCAGGCTGTTGCCATGGAAATAATGGTGATTTCACAATTTCAGTTCTCTAAGCACTGCAGGAGGCAGTGGAAAAGGTGGTTGGCAGGAGACATAGCGAGGATGTAAAGGCCAGTTCAGAGGAGTTGTTTCTGAACCTGTTTTTTTGGGGGGTTCTGCCCCATCTCTTATTGTGGGTTTTCAGTGTGTGTGTGTTTTTGTTCTTTCTCTCTCTCTCTCTTCTTTTTTTTTTTTGTAAGTGTGATTTTTATTAAAGGTTGAAACTTAACGATTTCATGTATTCTTACATTTTTTGCAAAGATTATTACAAAGTGATGCTAAATGCTCCTCTCTTTGTCCTCAGAATAAAAATGTTTTCTTTGCAGTTTATAGTAATTAGTTTTTTGGACAAAAGGGCAAAGGTTGAGATCTAAGCATGTTCTGCTTAAATGATGTCTTTAGCCTGAAGAAATACCTTTCAGGGAAGTTTTTTTGTGTTTTGTTTTGTTTTTTCATAAATAGTAAAACAAGCTGAGAACACCATGACACACATATGCATTTAAAGCTGTGTGACTGACAGTACTAAAACCGAATATATTCATTACTTAATTTTTAGTGTGCTCTGCATAGAAACAAGTTCAGTGTTGAAGATCATGTTATGCAGCATCTGTTTTTAGTATTATGTCATGATTCCACATCTATACTGAAATCTTTTCTCTAAATTAGACACATCCATAAAGATAGAATGAAACTTACTGGAGGAAATCAACTTTGTTATACAATGAATTGAATTGGCAGCTTAACAAGCTGAAGGCAAGTGGCATTCAGAAGAATGAGAATTTTTGATACTATATGTGCTTGAAAGCATCAAACAGCAGCCTTTTTCCCCAGCTATTTACAGCAATGTTCCACTGATTAGTGTAGTCAGAGTAGATATTATCTGTAACTTTTAAATTAAGATCTTAGAATTAATTTTCAGTCTCCAGTAGGATGTAATCAGTAACGATGGTGACAGTAAACTTTAAGATCTTTTTTAATTAAAGATAGAGGAAAAAATTGTTTCAGCCTGTTAGATGCGTTAAAATGATCTAGGAATTGCTCTAAAAATATTTTGATCTTTTTCTGCTTGGTTATTTCATAAATGGAGATAAGAAGATCAGCTGTTATATATGAAAGGGACGCAATAAGCGATGTTCAACATGACTCTGGTTTTGTTGGGCAGTGTTATTAGGAAGCCAAGTTCATAAGGATAGATTCAGTCCCTTGATACTTTACTTGTAGACTGTTTCCATTCACCCGTATGTGCCAGTAGCCAGAACTGTGTTTTCAGGGCCTGGCCTGAAAAGATGTGATATATCTCATGCTCTCAAGTCTAATTGAGAATGTAGGCATTTGATAGTACTGAGTATTACATAAATCAAACCTTTTAAAATATTTTCTTTCTGAACTATATTTATTAGTAAACACTGATTTTTTTTTTTTTTTTTTTTTTGTCATGTAATGTTTCTGGGCCAAGTTTTTAGGCGTTTCATAAAGGTGCATTTCTGCTGAATTATATTGGATTATATATACGCTTTATGCTTGGCCCAAATTTGCTGCATAACTGAAATATATATATATACACTTTTTTAATGTGTGAGATTGGTTACAGAATTCTGTCTGCGCTGGTAGAATACAGGTAGCATTTGCCTTCTGTCTTTAGAAGAAAAGACTGCCTGTAAAAAAAATCAGTGAGATGATTAATATACTGATGATAAGTATTTTTACTCCTTCCTGGAAAAGTTGTTTAAAACTCTTGGTAAGGAGCCATTTAGCTATAGGTAGGAGTATCTGATTGATATATGAACTCCCCCATGGTAAATGAATTTGAAGACCTGGACAGCAGATAGGTGTTTCAGTGCCTCATTGCCTCTGTTCCTGTTACAGGTGCATGTGACAGTATTGCAGTAATGAGTGGAATTTTAAAGAGGAAGTTTGAAGAAGTTGATGGCTCCTCACCTTGTTCCTGTGTGTGGGAATCAGATGATGACATTTCTAGCAGTGAAAGTGCTGATAGTGGAAGTAATGTCCATCCATCGACTTCTAATCATTTTACTCGTAAGTACTAAAGTGATGTGTAAGGCATGATACTCCTTTTTATGCAAGCTAAGAACGGTTCATCTTTCTTGGAAGAAATACAGTGTAGGCTATTTGCTTTTATTTTGAAGCATTTTTCTGTTTTATTACATTTAAATGTTGACACTGTGAGAAAGTATTTCTTTTTTGAAAAAGAACTATTTTCTCTGGTAGTTGTTTATGTAAAAATTTGTATGTTGGAGTGAGTTTCAGAGGAAACTCCACTTTTACATCATTTACATCTAGATAGTGTGAAATGTTTTACGGATATAGGAGAACATTTTCCATTTTGGGTGATGATCTGGGGGAAGGGGGAAAATGGGCAGTAACAAAGCTTGAAGGCTAGTGCTTCTGCTTGACCCTGTCTGTTCAGAGTTGAGAGTAGCCTGCATGATCTGTGACAGAACAGCTGATGCCTCTGATCATTCATCCTGCCACCTGAGCCAATACAACCACACAGCCTTGAGTCCTTCTTCCACACATTACAGGAGTGAACAGAGGAAGAAAAGTGTAATTCTTCCTGAGAATGTTAGATACATATGTGATGTCTCCATGAGACACCTGAAGAACAGAAATCCTTTTCTTGTTCCCACTCAACCAGCTGAACATGAACAGTTAATTTACAGCATATTTTTCTTTTGACTTCTCAGGTTGAGGTTAGCAGTAATGAAACATAATTTGTGGAATCTATGTAAAGCCTTATATTTGCAGCAAACCGTGTGTGTAAATGAGTAGCAATAAGTGATCTGGACTTCATGTAATAATTCACATGTAGCAGCTAGAAGGGTGTATCCTCTTTTTTTTTCTAATTGTCTGTCTAATAAAGCTAGGCTAGAGCTATTTGTGAATTACTGCTGCCAATAGGGTTAGCATAGGTCCCTATCTGAAAAGCAAAAAAGCTTCTCTGGGTAAAGGACACTTCTGTACTGCCTTCTCTTTCAGTGGAATTTTCTACAGCAAACTGAGGACTTGGATGTTCAGCTGAGAGTGGTGGTGAAGGGGTTGTACTCCACCTTGAGGGGGCACCACAGGGATCTGTCCTGAAATTCATTCTGCTTAGTATCTTTATCGATCACCTGAAGGAGGTGGCAGTGACTTGTGTCAAGTTTGTGGAGAACCACATTGAGAGGAATAGTCAATGTGCCCTTAAGGGAAAAGCCCCCATTCAGACAGACCTAGGCAGGCTGGAGGAATGAGCTGACAGGAGACACATAAAATTCAGCAGATACAAATGCAGAGTTGTGTACCTGGGAAGGAAGAACCCCTTGCAATGATACAGGCTGCCTGGGAGCTGACCAGCTGGGGAGCAGCTCTACAGCCAAGGCGCTGGGAGTCTTGGCGGACAGGCAGCAAGGTGAAGGTGAGCCAGTAGTATGCCCTGGCAGCCAAGAAAGGCAACAGCCTCCTGGGCTGCATGAAGAGAAGCATAGCTAGCAGGGCGAGGGAAATGACCATCCCTCTCAGCTCAGCTGACTGTACTGGACTGTACTACAACTCACTATACTGTACCTGGAATATTGTGTCCAGGTTTGGTCCCCTCAATGCAAGAAAGACATTGACAAAGTGGAGCAAGCTCAGAGGGTCACCAAGGTTATGAGGGGGCTGGAGCATTTACCCTGTGAGGACGGGCTGAGGGACCTAACCTTGTTCAGCCTGGAGAAGGGAAGGCTGTGGGGGGACCTGCTAAAAACCATGCAATAGCTATAAGAAGCTTACGTATAATGTAGGCAGGTGCTTTCCAGTGGTCTGTGATGGGAGGGTGAGAGACAATGGATGTAGATTGAAACAAGATGTTCTGACTGAATGTAAGGAGAAACTTTTCACCATGAGGACAGTCAGGCACTGGAACATGTTATCTAGAGAGGCTGCATAGTCTCTGTCCTTGCAGGTTCTTAAGACCTGACTGGCTAAAGCTGTGAGCAGCCAGGTCTGATAACTTTGCTGACCTTGCTTGGAGCAGGAGGTTGAGCTAGAGACCTGGTGAAGTCCTTTCCAGCTGGAATTATTTTGTGGTTTTATGGCTTGTGTGCATCAGAGATTCAGAGAGAGCTGAAGTAGCATTGCTTGTTCTTGTTTCAGAATTGAGTTCACTGGTAAGTAGAGTGGTAGCAGCAAGCACGTGTCCAGAAGCAGTTTGTATATTGCTGTGAAACCTTGGCTAGACTGCTTTTGGACCTGTTCTGTTAAGTCTGTAGGGAACTGTGTTTTGCTTCATCAATTTACTAGCTCAAGTCTCTGCTAGCAAAGGCATCTATTTGTCCCTTTCCGCTGCCAAATGTGTGTTTACATCCCATGTTCCAATTTGATACTTTCAGTTTTGCTGACTCGCCTATGAGTGTAGATGGCAGCCAGTACTGAGTGGTTTTGAAAAGCTCAGGTTTTCTATAGTCCTCTTGCTGAATTTAGAGTGCTAATGGGAAGAACAAAGACTGGAATGAGACACAGGTAGATGTGAGATGTTCCTCCCCTCACCCCAGCCCACCCACTCACCCTCCCCGACTCATTACCCTGCTTTGATTGTGTCTGAGGCTCTTGCTGTTGGCTCTTGAACTCTCCAAATTTAGCTATGGGATTTTCAGCCTGGAATTTCTTCAATTTGGCACTCTGCCAGCACTTTTGTCTACTGAATTGGCCTCAGGGCATGATGCAGATACATTTATTTTACTTAGCTTTCATTTGTTTTCCATTTTTATGTGTTTTTTGGTTTTGTAGTTGGTTTGTGGGGTTGTTTTTAATTTTTTTTTTTTTATTTTCATTGTTTCATTCTGGACAAAGCCACAATCTTACTTGCTCATGTTTCTGTAGGCAATGGCAGTACTCTTTTCAATGCAGCTCTATCTAGGCAAGTACTTTGTAAGATTTTTGTGGAAAAGCAAAAAAACCCAACAAAAAACAACCCAAACCATCCCTTCCTCCTGCGACAGCAGACTTTATAAATCACAAAGTAAATAAACCAGTTCAAGTATTTTTGTAAAGCAGAAATAAACAACAAAGAGTGAAGGAGATTGGCTCTCCATAGTTGAATCTTGTACAATTTAGTGGTGTCAAAATAGAAGCCACGTCTACTTGTTACAGTGGTATTTGTATAGGGTGGTGAAGAATCAGACCTATAGCCCAAGAAAATGTAATATTTCATGTAAATTAACTGAGGACTTTGGCTATTTTCCTGTTTGTTATCTCAAAGAAAATTTGGCAATTCTTATGTAGCAGTTTTATTTTTCCTAATATTACTAGCACTCGTAGGTTTCTGGACATATAATTTTACATTTTTATGGGGAGAATGGGTTTACTGGAGTGATTACTGCAACAGATTACTACTTACTAAAGGTTTTTCAGAGGATCTGGAATTGCGTATTTTCTATCTGAACTAATTTCAATTGGATACCGGTAGTACTGGTTTTGATTCCTGTCCTCTCTTGTTGTTTTCTATTAATTATCAGCTTCTGCAAAAAACAAATGACAAATTTATTAACAGTCCAAAATCTCTAGATGTAAAATGGAAATCAGTAAGAACATTTGCAAATAAAGATGATTTGTGTGATAAAGTTGCAGCATTGGGTTTGTTTGAATAGGGGGCAAAACAAGAAAACAGGCCTTGCTGTTGCAGTGAACTGTATCCTCACTAGCATATGTTATATGCATAACAGAAGGCTTTTAGAATATGTAAGACATGTTTGCTCTGGCCTCATCTGAGATCATCTTTCCTTCTCAGCCCACTTTATGCAGTAAAGTTTATTCTGTACACTCCTACTGTGTGCCCAAAGCAATTCTGCTGTTCAGAAAAATCTAAAAAGATTCATATAAATTCTTCTCACTCTTCTTTATCAATACTTGTGCAGATTCATTGCTTCTCCAAGGGACTGCTGAGACACATAACAGCAATCTAAAAAAAGCCTCTATTATACCATGAGCTCCGGTAATCCCTGTCAGTACACAGTAATTCTTTGTGATAGTGGAATGTAATATTATAACAGTATTTTATAAGCTGCATGTAGATTAAGACTGTTGTTAATAATTAATATTTGACATTTTACATTAATCTTTAATTTATTTTCCTGTGGTAGCATGTTTTATTAAAAAATAAATGTTGGGCATATCCCAATCAGTTAATACAGTAGCATTATATTGCTTTTCATTCCTTCAATGGCATCCATGAAAATGAATGTGCCTTTTTCAATGAATAAAGATAGATATACATGTGTGTATGTGTATACAGGTGTGCATATATTTATAGCTTGAAAAAAGCGTAACGATATGTGTGTGTATGTATGTAATTTGAAAAAGCATATATATGTGTTTTGTATACATAAATATGTACAAGTGCAGTAAATGTGGTAATGGCATACAGAAATGTTGAGTGATATTATAGAATGTAAAGCTTGTGACAGACTGAAGAGTGAGAAGCTACAGGGTTTTATACATGTTGTTGATTAGGGTCTCAGTCATGGTAACTGAAGAAATGTATCTGTCTGTCTCCCCCTAAAGTTTAGCAATTTGTGTGAATCAGGCACTTGTTTTCCAGTAAGGAGCCTGTACAATATATGCAGGAAACAAATTAATTCATGTCGTTCTTGTTAAAGAGAGGTGATTTGTGGTTGTTCCTTTGTTCCTTGAAGAAAGTTTACTATGTCATTCATGGATTGGTTGCTAGTCATTTTACTGGAATCAGGATTTCACTTTGTTTTAAATCAGAACTTTTTTCTAAGCTAATGGTTAGGGAAGATGATAGGTGAATTTGTGCTGGCCCAAAATTTCTCAGGTGCAACTGGAAAGTTCTCTAAGTTATGTCAGTTCACCTTCTGTGGATTGCTGATGTGTGTTACGGAGTAACTGTGCTCATCCCTGCCATTAAATGTAATTCTTAAGCAAGGCAAGGGCGAGGCGGGTGGTCAGTGGAGTTAACAGGTCTGGAAACTGCTAGATGCAATCATGATAAAACAGTTTTATATTTAAGATAATTCTAGGAAAGCATAGGGAACGCCAGTACTTGTTTACTCTCTATTCAAAATATGTGTACCTAGCTATTTGAAAGAATAAATTAGAGCTACAGAGTGAAAATATGTCATAAGGAAACTAGCTGAAAACCAAAAAAAGTCCCTTAAATTTCTCCATAAAAGTCAACTCAAGACTTCTGAGATCTTTTTTTTAAAGATCTAAATACTTCCACATTGCTGCTTTTCGTATTATTCATGGTTAAGCTACTCGGTTTGCTCACCTGCAGTGAGACCAGCCCAACAATATTGCTGTGTATTATGATTATTTTCTTTTCAGCAGCATGGTCTCTGCTTAAATGGCAGATGGTTGCAGTAAGCTAGTCCTGCCAGGAATTAGGAAGTGTCAGGTGCTTCCAGTAAAAAGCAGGAGGAACTCTGGTGTGTGGAGTTGGTCCATGATTTGTCTCTGGGAGGTGGAGGGTGAAAGGCTTTTGCAGCCTTTGTTAGTCAAGAGTAGAGTTTTATTTTGCTTAGTTTCATGTCGTAGGGAAAATAATGTTTGGTATGGAGCTGGACCACCTTGGGCTGGGGCAGAGGCCTGCAGATTACAATTCTTTTTCTCAACAGCGTATGTGAGACACAGAAACTAATGGCAATGCAGATTTTTACAGTGATTTGTCTCAGTTTAAAATACCAAAAAATGGGATCTTGGGAATGTTGAGAACACTGACCAAAAGTCCCTCCAGGATATCTCAGATGTGTAATCAAAGAAATTCAGTCCCCTTAACCAGAGGCTTGTACTGAATGTTCTGGGAAGAGTCTGTCTACTGTAAATGTAACCCATGTGTAGAGCAGGAGTAATACATAGTATTACTTTCCAGACTGTGACCAGATTATTAAAAACAGTAATCGTCCCTGTTGTTATAAGACTGTGTTAAATTTGGGGAACTGCTTGACTCCCTAGTTAAATTCACTGAAGCATTTCCAGCATGAAAACCTGAGCCAGCAGACATTTTCCATTACCCTGTTATGTCATGACTGACTTCAGTTTTTTTCAGTTTCTATGACAACCATGATTTTTGATTGGTAAAGAATAAAGTGCTAAAAGATATTTTTTTTTTTGGACTATCCTGTATTTTTCCACCGAAGGAGTAGAGTGAAAACATCAATATGCTTTTTGCTCATCAGTAGTGTCATTGAATTGCTGCCTAAATGTGGATACCTGTTTGTAGAAGACTCTACCTACACTAATTTTTCAGGTAGAATAGATGAGAAGATAGCCCTATTACATTTGTCAAATAACTTCCTGGAAAATTAATGGTGATTTATACTTACATTTTATAGCATTCTTATTTTTCAAATCATGTAGCTATTTACATTCCCATGTTAACCCTTAAAGAAATGTACTTTTTAAGGCATGGCTCAAAGCAACACACTGGGCTGTCTTCTGAGATTCTTTGGCAGTTTTTGCAAGTCATAAGCAAAATGGTACTTGGGAACTAATGATGGAATTTTATCAGGTGGGAGTCAAAAAAAAGTGAGAGGAACAAGAACATGACTTGCTGGATTATAAGAGAACAGAGGTGTCTGAATGCACAGGTGAACAATTAGTGGTTACTGGGGAAATACAGAGAGGAGCTAATAGCTTATCAGGGTGGGAAGACTGCTTGTTGACTATGTCATTTATGAAGGAAAAGAGAGAAGGAGGTTCCCTGAGACAAGAGGAGCTTGACAAGCAACAGGTTGTTTTTCAGTAAGAGAAAAAAAGCAGTGTAACAGATTTCACGTAGTAAATATGTCAGTTTGCAGAAAAGGCTACAGACTGGCTTGCTCATAACTGGGAGAAGAGGGAGGGCTAATGAACAGAATGAGAATGAGCCAGCTTATCAAGATCAAAGGAATTTAATGCTCTAGCAGTTTGCAAATTCTTACTTGGTGAAAGTGACTCATCCTCTTTCACTATATTGATATGTGTGGAACGTATTTCAAAAACACATTAGCAAATGTGTTTTTGAAATATGGAACTGGGAACTGGGAAATGTTGATTGGTATTCTATAGCACTTCTGGATCTGTTCTGCATTTATTAGAGAAAAGCACCTTACACTAAGAACGTATATATAAATCCTGGTCCGTATTCAAGAGTATGTACTGTCAGCGGGTCTGGAACCATCTTTTGCAGGCAAATCTGTGTTGCCTAGTTCAGAATGATACTAACACGATGTATGAAATTGTATTTGCTCATTAGCTCTTGTCTGTGAGATTTGCTAAAAATTAAACATGATGGTTGGATTTTGTCCTTGATTTGTTATGCAGAATAAAAAATCACAATTAGACTGGTATACCAGATTGAGTCTTAGCCACTAGTTTTAGACTTTTTATAGCAGTTGATGTCTTTATTTTGCATCTTGCAATAGCATCTAATTTTAATAATTTTACAGTCTATTTTATAAACTTAAAGTGTGAAGTTTCCTTTTTTCTTACTTGTGTTATGTATATGCAGTTTTAGAAACACAAAATCATGATGACCATGGCTTGCTTGATAAAGAGGACTGTATCTAAGCCCACGGTCTTTAAAATCCTTTCAGAAGTTCTTTTCAGCTAACTTCTACTTTAGATTTGAACTAATCTTACCCAGCATCCTTTTCTGGAGAAATCATAAGGTTGAGATGTAGATGGGCTTTATTTTAGTGAAGTCTTGCTCCATGGTCTTTGGCAAATAATATCAGAATTTTAAAATGTGTTTCTAAGGGTAAAAACCTGAGATTATCTTGTGTGCTAAAAGTAGCAGTCCCGCTCTTTGTCACAATGCTTCTTAATGTCTAACATTTGGATACCAGTGAAATCTACGGGTGGTTTGATACTATTAAATTAGCTTCTGTGGGGAAATCATTGATGAATCAAATCATAAAGGAGGGAAAAAATGGATTTTTCTTTTACCAGTTTATAGCTTCTAATGCTTCATTTTTGTGTGAAACATTTTCTTCAGGCTTGCTTTCTCAAGACTGCTCTATCATAACACTAGCTTTTATTCCTAGCGAGAGTCCCAGTGGCCCTTCAGCAGCTTGCTTTGATTTTGCTTTGTGTGCTCCTACAAAGCAAATAAAGCTTCAGAAAGACTCTTAGAATATCCTCTCTTCTTATCTAGTGCCATGTTTCATTTCATATGTTTAGCACATATTCTGCATTTTATACTGGTTTGTTTACAGCTTTTACTACCACTCTTTAAAGATGGCTTTAAAAATGGCTTTAAAGATGTTTTGCAATTTAAAGCCAAATTAGAATTAGTGCTTTTAACAAATTATATTGTCTTATTGTCCATTACGGTAAACTTTATAATTAATTTCAGTATGTACCACCCTCAATACATGAGCCATTGGGTATTGTTTTCTTCTTGCTCAATGCTGCTCTGCTGTTCTTGGCTCATGCAAGCAATTGATTTGGCAGTAGGCACGACTGAGGGGAGTTAACACTAGAAGGACAGCAACATAAAGGCGCAGTTTCTACTTGTAGTGGGTCTTCTTTTAGAGGCTACTTCCATTCAGTAGCTTGTTCCTGCTCAAAGTTTTTTTCCCTGTCGGTTGATACAGCTTCCAAATCTGTTGTTTGTGTGACCATGCAGTGAGAACTAAGTCTCTAGCAGTGAGCTGGGAACAGCCTTTTATGTGGTTTGTGGTTTTTTTTGTTTTGTTTTTGCTTGGTTTTGTTTGTTTTTAAAATGGACTAGCAGTTGTGCTTGCAAAGCAGAATTAACAAGCAGATGAACTTAGGAGTTTTATCTTTTCTTGGTGCTTCATGATGAAACTGTTCTAATGCTTACAGGAAAGATGCAACAGTTATCTTCTTGTCTGTGTTTTCAGTATTATCAACGTTCAGTGATCAGGAGTCTTATATTCTCACTTTTATTATGTCATTTGTATTGTACTAGGGCCTTTTGGCCCTATTGAGACTAGACTTGGACCTGCTTAAGATGAAGGCCTGTATCTGCATACAGAAAATATAGACAGACTTGAGATAACTTACAGTCTTAGAAGACAGCAAGCATAAAGAGTAAATGTAGACCTGTAGAGGGGGATGGATCCATGGAAATTACTGACCTGTGAGCAAAAAATTAAAGAACTTTGAAACATTAGGGAAAAAGAAAAGTATTCTGCCTTCTGGAGGCTGTATTGGCTTCTTGTTTTGTTCTTCCTCTGTAGACCAGCTTTATTTCTCGTGTATTAGTCGTTCTGTTTGCTGAGATGTCCTCGTGCTCATGGCAGTCTACTGGTGTGCACCAAGCATGAATATTGAAGATATTTCATTGAAGATCCTGATCCTTACAGGAATATAAAGAAACTGAATGTCAATCACCCCAAAAATACCACAGTGACACTTTCAGCAGCTCCAGTTAGGAGAATATATACAAACTATTATTTCTTTGGAATTTGCCAGTTTAGTGAATTAAAAACAGTTATACAGATTGTTTGATTTTGGCTAAAGCTCTGATGGAAACCAGACAGCTTTCTCCAACTTTCTCCATTCCATGACAACTTGTCTGTTTAGCTTTCCAGCAATATTGCTGTGGTGGTTTGTTCATCTAGCAGTGGTTTTGAGCTTGCAAGAGTTTAAAGCAAGTGAAGAGGACATGATTCTTCACTGATGCTAATCAAAGCTATTGGTTATCAATCTTCTGTTCACTAAATACGTAGAATTTTTGGTGTTTTGATTATGTATGTGAATACTGATGCTGCCCTACCACAATATATTTGTAGCGCTAATAGCATTAAGGTGTGTGTGTAGCATCCAGACCTTGAAGATTATATTTCAGAGTTTTTGTAATACCTGTAAAAAAATAGGTTAGTAGCTGATTTAATGTAAACTCATATAATAGTGAAATGACCCTGTCTAAAAGGGAAAACCAGTTAGCAGATGTCAAGGACATTGATTTGTCCTGTTATTTCCCAGTTCAGTATCAAATCCAACTAGAGTCTTTTTGTAATGTGGAATCTCTTGTATTTAAATGGATTCATCATCAACTATGTATGCCCTAGAGTCATAGTGGTGAGAAAGGGATTTACACCATCAGACTGACTGAAAACTATACCCCTTCTTCCCAAGTGAGGCTTTAACTGCTGTTATCCCTGGCTCCAGCCTTGTTACATGACAGGGTTTCACTGTGTGCTTGTGTGCAAAATAATAATAAGCCAACCCATTAACTCCACTTACAATGAATGTACAGAATATACCGTCGCAGAACTCTCTGTGTGCTTATCAAAGACAGCTTAACCTAATGTGAGTGCTTTCTGAAATTATGTATTACTGATGTTTAGTGGGTTGCTCTGTATAAGTATTTTTCTTATTTGCAACTTCTTCTAAAATTGATTGTCTCCATTTTGGAGATTCTAGGCTTGAGATGCAGATGAAGAGTAAATTTTTAGTACTGAAAATTAGTTTTTGTGTGTTTCTAACTGGTTAGCAGAGTAGTTAATCTACACAAGAAAAATGTTAAAGCAGACGTTATGTTTGGAAGTAAACGAATGGCAATTCCAAGTACTTCTTCAGCTCTTTTGTATTTTAACTGAGGCGTGGCTGTATTTGTACATCACCTGCTAGCAAAGAAAGCAGCCATAGGCATTGGTCATCTGTAGAGCTGTAGTTCAGCAATGGTTACTATGGAAACCTTAGGTGACCTACATTTTACCAAAAAGTGATAAAGTTTGTGTGGTGTTTTTTTTTTTTTAAAGGAAACAGACCTATTGATTTCTACTACCGTTTTTCATCTTTTACACATTGTTTTACTCAAGTACTATTCTTAGTTTTGAGTGATGAGTGTGGAATGGACACACAAATCTTAGAGCAGAGATACCATTTCATTGTTACATTACTATTTAACATTAGTAGAATCTGTTATCTTTGTCATGTCTAATTGTTCTTAGGAAGAAGGTAACACAATTTAATTAATTACAGCGTGAATTATAGTAATGTATTATTTATATACCTAACAGTGTATGGTCTATAATGGCTTGTAGTGGGAAGACTAATTCTTGTGAATTATTTGACTAACATTACAAGTCAGTAGGCTACTGTATAAATAAAGGTACTCAAACTATTGGACTTTTGAATAAGCATCAAAAATCACAGAATCATTAAGGTTGGAAAAAAACTTTTAAGATCATCAAGTCCAACCATCAACCCAACACCACCGTGCCCACTAAGCCATGTCCTGAAATATCATGTCCACATGTTTTTAGAATACTTCCAGTGATGGTGACTACCACTTCCCTGGGCAGCTTGTTCCAATGTTTGACCACGCTCTCCGTAAAGAAATTTTTCCTAATATCCAATCTAAACCTCCCCTGGCGCAACTTGAGGCCATTTTCTCTCGTTCTATCACTAGTTACTTGGGAGAAGAGACCAACACCCTTATCACCACAACCCCCTTTCAGATAGTTGTAGAGTGTGATGAAGTCTCCCCTCAGCCTCTTCTTCTCCGGACTGAACAACCCCCGTTCCCTCAGCTGCTCCTCATAAGACTTGTTCTCCATACCCCTCACCAGCTTCACTGTCATTCTTTGGACACGCTCCAGCACCTCAATGTCCATCTTGTAGTGAGTGGCCTAAAACTGAACACAGTATTTGATGTGTGGCCTAATGCTTCTGGCTTTAGTAAATTCAGCTTGTAGTTGCCTTTAAGGAAGTGAGAATTTATCAAAAAATGAAAATATACTGCAGACATTGTTAGAGGAAAGAGCAGCCAGAAGGGACGACAATGTGTAATGTTTGAAATAAAGCTTGAGTTGACATTTTAAATATACATTTCTCACAGTTGAGATTAACACAGAAGAGTGTTGGGCTAGAGCATGTGCTTAATGAAGTCATTAAATGTTGTGATTTGTCTAGAACTTCAACTTGCAGATGAGCCAGGCCTTGCTTTTCAGAAAATTTTGTTGAAACAGGTTCTCAGAGAAAGGATATACACCTAATGTTTTTTATTTGGGTGGCTTTAGTGGTATTTAGATAAAAACCCTGTTCTACTTTGATTTGTTTATTGTACTTTTGTAGTGTGAAGGAATCTTTGGTTTCACAGAAATTAAGGATAGAGAAAAATTAAAATATAGACTTGTTTGGAACCAAATATATTTTTCCCTCATTACTTTATGGACCATCTCCTAATTACTGAAACCCTTTCCTGTAGCCGTCAGAGCTTATTGTGACGTTTGGTGGGACTAGAGGTTGAGGTGGGACTATACAGATCCATAACTGCTCATATTTGCAGTCCTTCCTCACTGTTTACGTGTACAAGATCATATGCATCCTGCAGCTGGTAATGGAACTACCTGCTGATTTCTCCTATATTTCCCACTTTCTCTTCTCTGCCCATGCCTCTTTTGTAGTCCTGTTTATTGCTCTGAAGTTCATACAGCCTGCTCAGAGTGATCTGTGCTGCATGGCAGTTGTGTTATTAGATTACCTACCAACTCATTTATTTGTATACCTCAAAAAATAAAACATTTTTTGTTTGTTACCTTCTTCTTGCTCCAGAAAGCTCGAGTTGTATGCACTATGTCCATCTGCCTACACTGTGATACATGCAAACAGCAGCAGTAGCATTGGCAAGAAATATTAATTACTTGTGTAAACCAGCCAGGACTAAATGCTTTTGGGAGTTGATCTAGTTTGCCTTTATGATGCAGATTTTTAATTATCACCTAAACTTCCTGTATAATGATCAAAACCTTTGTTTTCTCAAATTATTTTGATCCTAAAAAATCTTAGGCATGCCTTAAATAGAAAGTGGCTCAATAGCAAGTGTTGCACCGCTGATAAGCTTAAGATCATAGCAAAGACAGCGTGTAGGACTTGTATGCCCAGAGAGTCATGGCCTGTGTTGAAGGAGGATATGAAAATTGCCAGAGGTCTAACTAGAGTCTGCACCACAGCTTCTTTGTAATCATGTTGTTATGAACTAGCTGTGAGCACAAAATACCTTCCAGGCACATCTGAAGTGTCTCTGTACTGCTTCTGGCCATAAGACTGTCTCCAGCTGTGCTCAATTTTCAGTGCCACAGAAGAAGGTGAAAAATGATCAGTCAAACCATAGAAACCAGATTCTACATTCAGGAATGTTGAAATGAATATTCCTTTCTAATCCTATGCAAGTTGAGCTGAATACTGAACCAAGATAAGATTCTGACTTTATTTTACAGCAATATCACAAGTGTTAGGGGGCTGGAATGGCAAGTGGCACAAACAGGTATCTGTAATGGCAAAGCCAGAACTGTTGCTGGCTTGTGCCACCAGTCCCTTCTCCCTTTTTACCACAGCCATAT
>NW_010522934.1:45240-45664 GCF_000687285.1 Phaethon lepturus
AGCCATATCCGTAAGTGTGTAGTATGGTTCAAAATGTTATTTTCAAAACCTATATCCAAAAATGTCTTTTAGAAAGATACCAAACCTTACTTTAAGGATTTCAACAGATGGCAAGTCTGTCACCTGCCTTAGTAAGCAGGATTAGTGTTTAATTGTCCTTGCTGTTACTGAATTTTGTTCTCTTCAGTGAGGTTTTCAGAATCCCCGTTGTGTCGGAGCAGAAGTAGCTCATGTACCAGAAACCAAATGTGCATACAGGCTATGTGCTCAAAGGTTGTATGATCTTTTATACTAAAAAGTCAGGTTTACTCTTCTGAAATATAAAAAATTTTATAAGTTAGTCAATAATTGTTTGCAATAATTAAATATTTTGGTAAAACACTTCTGTGGCTTATACATGTGACTCATGCTGTTCTGACACCCC
>NW_010522935.1:0-3669 GCF_000687285.1 Phaethon lepturus
GTCTGTCTCACAGAGAGGAGGCCGGGGAAATCACCCGCTGGAGACAGCAGAATGCAAGGGGGGCTCTTGCCAGGGGACCGGGGAATTCAAGGGCATTTTGTCTCCTGGGGCTCCCTCGTGTCCAGGGCGTCCCTCGGGGCCCGTCCTTGCCTGCTCCCGGGAGCTCAGCCTGGCCCGGGCCCCCCCCCCGGCCGCTTTGGGGGTGCACGACCAAACGATTTGGAAAGGCAGAGGCTGAGCAAACGCGGCGAGTACCGCGCGGAAGTTACGCCGCCCGAGCCGGCGGATCCGCGGCCGCGGACAAGGCTGGGCTCGGGCACGGGGCCGCTGCTTCGTGTAAATCCCCCGGGGGCTGTGTTTGATACTCGCCCGCTTAAACCTCCGCGGAGCTTAAGTCTCCGTGGGGAGACTCCGTCCGGAGCCGTGAGCATCCCCGCAGCCGCCCCGCCATCCCCGCAGCCCTTCCCTCCAGCTCACCCCTCACCGAGCCGCCAGTCCCTGCAAGTGGCCAGCCGCTCGCCATCCAGTTTTCTTGAGAGCCCACGCTTCCATTCCAGGGACTTTTATTGAATTACGTTTTACTAGTCCTAAAACATTAAGCGTTACCTACTTAAAAGGTGCAGAACACCGCGTACTCCACCCGCACCAGGCATTTTAGTCAGTGAATGTTCAATGTAGCAGGCAGAGATGAGCTTAGCGCGTCTTCCAGACTGAGCTGGGAACGGACTCGTCAGCCATAAAATGCACTTAACAGTCTATTTAATAGTGGCGAGGTCCTTGAAAACGCAATATCCATGCTAATCTTGCCTTTTTTCTAAATCAGAAATGAAAAATAGGTCAGTAAGGTAGAACCTTCCCCTTCCATTTAAGACGTGACATTTAATCTATTTAAATAACTAAGTAAACTTTATTAATTCAGGATTTGGTAAGCAAGCTGAGCGAGTAGGCGCTTCGCAACTTTATTAAGACGGTGAAATGTGAGAAGGAGCGTCCTTGAACTCCAGGTTCAGTTAAAATCCCTGTTTTACCTTCAGGAAAGAGCCAGGACAGGGGAAAAACGCTCAGCCTGGCCGCTCCGTCGAGGGATGGAGCGTCTCGTCCTGGCGGGGCGTCCCCGAAGCTCCGCAGTCCCCCGGCACCTCACACCGCCGGCGCTGCCTGCTCAGAGAACGGCAGGGATTTAAGAAAACAACCCCAGACCTCAAGCTTTTCTAATTACTTTGTGAAGTGCTAGTATTACAGCGGAAAAAAAAAAAAAAAAGAAAAAAAAAGGCCAGGGGAGATCAATCTCCCTGCAAGGCAGTGGTTTCTCCAGAGGTGGTTTCCCCACTCGCTCCTGCATCACGGCTCAGCTCAGGAACAGAATCCTGGATGAGTTGGAAAGCAACTTTTTACAGCAGCAGCCTCCTCCCGCCCGCCCTAGGACAGACTTTCTCGTTCTCCCGGCCGCATCTCACTCCAGATTTATGGAATACCCAGGAGATACTTGCCTTCCCGCTCGGCTTTCCATCAACCCGGGCTTGGAGGAGTGGAGCCAGCAGACTCGCTGAAGCCTCCCCGAGATCGCCAAGCGTTAAGAAAAAGCCGTTTATCTGCTCGTTATCGGTTTCTCCTTACTACTGAGAACCAGAACCCCAGCCCCGCTTGCCGGCTACCCCGCGGTATCGATGTGTCCTCAATGCCTTTCCCAGTCATTGATCTGGTCAAAGTCACGGCAGAAATGCTAGTGACAGGGGCTCAATTGCCGGCGACGTGACCGAGGCGAGTATTTAGAAAGCATTCAATAAAAAAGCTTTCCCGGGGAGTGAATGATTCCACCTCGCAACAAAGAGCGCTCAGCTAATTGAAATAATGCGCTGGAATGTGCAGTCCTGCGCTCCGGCTCGTCCACGCCGGCTCCGGCACCGAATTATCAATAACCCGCAAGGTAAAACCTAAAAACTCTTTTTTTTTTTTTAGTTTTTTTTTTTTTTTTCTTTTTTTTTCCCCCAGTAGGAGCCCATAGGTAACGCTCACGACCTTGAGGGTTCCTTAGTACTGCTGTGCCGTGTTCCCCGGCCTCCGGCTCGGGCTTTTAGGGAATTCCGGGCATGGAAAAATCCCGGAGGGAAGAGGGGAAGGAAAGGAGAGAGGGGCTGGGAGAAGAGGAATTGGAATGGGGACCTGCCGTGGCGGGAATTCACTTTGTACAGCACATTTTCGGGCATGTTGCTCCACCAATGCCGTGGTGGGGTTCAGGAGGCGTCATCCTTCCCATCTACTTTGTAGCCGACCGATTTTTAGGACTTACGCTTATTTTACAGATTTGTTATATCTCCAGACATCCCTCAGGATCTTATTAACATCTTAAATCGGAAGCATTTTATTGAGCAGCAATATGAGTGAGTGACTGTAACCAATTTAGGTGAACTATGTAAAATTTGATGACTGTAATCCACCATTTTCAATAGGAACGTGGCTCCAAGTGCCTTGACAGGCCAGCAGATGAGTGTGACTTTCACGTTTACCTGTACAAGACCACAAACTTCCAGTCTCCTCATATCCTCTTGCCCGAAGTTAAACTCACAAGTGACAGTTGCTGAAAACACTGAAATTACAGCAGGCCTAAGAGGGACCAGCATATCCAGCACTTAGCTCACAAATGCATGGGATAGTGGAAATTAGTATTCTATACGATGTTGCACCGGAAAAACTTCAAGAAGAAAAGCCACCTCTGGTGGTATGCAATACTGTATGTTGCCTAATCATAGATTTTGAAAAAAACCTGCACATGTTAAAAAAAAAAAATCTATGAAGAATTTTGTTTTCCTATCACCTCTGGTTACTTAAACATTTCTATTATAAGTGATCAGATACTTCTTGACCATAGTTCCATTTTTTAGCACTTGGGTTTAAACCCTTTACAACTTTCAGTTCTGGGCCTGCAGTCCAAGGAGAGCACCGCTGGCAGTTCACCTGGAAGGTCTGTCCACGAAAACCTCAGTATGTGGTGTCAGTTTTAAAAATAATCAGCTTTCTACTAAATTTCATATTGCAGCCTCAGTTAGACACACAACCAGAAGAAAAAACATAGCAATCTAAAGAAAAACAGAGACCGTACTTTTAAATATCGGTAAAGGTTGTGTAAAGTTGATCGAGGAGGATCATGTATGTTATGCTATGCACTTTGTCGAAACCTTAAAGAGAATCACAGTGGGTAAAAACTGAAAGGCTGTAAAAGAGAGGCCTATGGTGCCCAAGATCTTTCTTCTTCACGTTGGTTCCTAGGTATTGTCTCCCAGACATAACTGCTGAGGAGCTGCTTCCCAGCAATCCGTCATGGTTGAAGAGCAAGTCTTCCAGCTGCTTCTTTCCTTCTGCAAAAACGAACAAACATACACTTAGATTCCTTGCCAGAATAAAAAGCCGGCCTTCCCGCGCGTCAAGACTATGCTTGTCACCGGTAATACCCCACCATTACGTTTTCCCACTTCCCTGGGCTGCCGCGATTGAGACGTAAGCTCTACCCGTGCCATGAAGGGATGCGTGTGAGCAGGAACACAAAAACCGAACGAGCATCCACTTCTGACAGGGCTGGCCGGGGTAAAGCCGAGCCCGGGGCAGGCAGGGCGGCGCAGGCCAGGCCCCTGCGCGCTGCTAGCACCATTTCCAACCACGGCTGAGCACCCA
>NW_010522936.1:0-15707 GCF_000687285.1 Phaethon lepturus
AGAACCCCGAGGAGACTTTAGGTGGGGGAGCCGGGGCGTGCTTCGCCAGCCCTCCCCGGCTGAGGGGTGTCTCTTTCTCCCGCAGGCGCAACCATGGCCAAGTCGAAGAACCACACCACGCACAACCAATGTAAGCCGGGCTCGGCGTCCTGCGCCGCGGGGCCGGTGCGGAGCGTAGGCGGCTTGGGGCCTCAGGAGGAGGCGGGGAGGGGTGGTGTCGCTTGAGGGGACCCAGGGCTGCGCTCCGCAGAGAGGTTTTAACCGGCTGCTGTGACCTTCTCAGTTACAGTAGTGGTACGGAGAGATTAAATGGTGTGTTTAATGAAGAGAAAGCTCTGCAGGAGTCGGGACTTGTTTGGGTGCAGTATAAAAATAATATATAACCAGAAAAAAGGCAAGTTTTGTATGTTTGAACTAAGTACATTACTGAATGGCATTCAGCCTGTGATACTTTGCTGTCCAAAGATGACCACAGTGATCTTGATCCTCGTGTGGGGTTTTTTCATCAATGCTATAAGTTAGCAGAGCTCATGAGTAGGTTCTGCTTGATCTTGCGCAGTGAATGATGGTGACCTTTGATACTGAACAGAAGTGCTTGAACTTCTTAGTGACTGAGACCTGTTACCATGCTAGTCGTGTTGCCATTGGTATATTGTTAGTTAATGAGCCTGAAATCTTTGTATTAGAAACTCCTACAGTGCCAAGAGCACAGCGTGCGGAGGGATGAGAATAGAGATGCTTTCTTAATTTGTGTTTAGTTTGGATAGGAAGGGTTAGAAAACTATTCCACATAGTTTTGATAGGGTCAGCTGGACTTAAAGGAAAGCTGATGCAGCAGTTTAATAATGGCAAAAATGGTAATTTAAATTGTTTTCTGGTCTTCCACATAGCCCGTAAGTGGCACAGAAATGGCATCAAGAAACCCAGATCCCATAGATATGAATCTCTCAAAGGGGTGAGTATTTCTATTGATATTCCCAGGCTGCTAAGCCATTGAGGCTTAACCATGAAAAAATCCGGTATTTGTATTATTTTGACTGGCATTTTTTGCAGCCAGGGGCTTGTGTTTCAGGTAGTCAGAACAACCGTGGGTTTCTGTTTCATTTTTTGCTTACCTGCAGCTGTTTTCTAACCCACATGAAATCCACCCTTGTATGTCCATAAAACTGCTTTTTAGTTGTTGGCCAATTTTGTCTTTGTCCTGCTCACGTGGGTGTCACCGCTGCTTCCAGTGAAACAAACACCCGTCAGTTGGATAACTCTTCTCCCTTTTGAGTCCTGCTGTGTCTCCTACATCTCTGTACCATTCAATATTATTTTATTATCTGTGCTAATGCAGAGAATTTCACTCAGAAGATGAGTGGAATTGGTGTTTCTGAAAATGACACCATTTTGCTGTTTCTGGAATTAGACAAGTGATATAACAGGATCTTTTTCCACACTTGAAAGTGAAAACAGGACATTTTGACTTTGGGGAAGGCTGTGATTCTGTTTGCTTTTTAGATGTGATTATCGGCTTTTTGGATGTGACATAAAGCTTGTCTTCTCTATAGCTCAGTGAGGGTTCAGTCCTGCCCCCTCCTGCAGGTAGTCCAGCAGTCTCTGAGTCTGTCTCCTTGCGTTTGAGTTAAGATGACAAAATCCTGATACTCAACGTGTGCCAGTTAAAATGCTGTTTACAGTAAAATAGCAAACGTTTCTCAGTGGGATAGTAGCTGATGGTTCTGAGAATTGGTCCTAGCTGTGACCCGATGTGTTAGCCAGCTGTTCGCTGGCAAAAACTGTGGAGCTACTCTTCTCTCTGCTGGTGTTGTTTTCCTTCAATGTAAAAAGGAGGGGCTTGAGCAAGTGGCATTGGTCTTTGCCCAAGGATTACATCTATGTATGCTCACCTGCCGGGGTTGGTTTGTGGTACTTCGGATCCAGAATGTATTGTGTCATGGAAGTGAAATTTGTCTTGTTTACAGCTTTACTCAAGTTCTCCTTTCTGTATGTTTATTGCTGGGATTTTCTGTTTGTTTGTTTGTTTATGGAAATTAAGGAAAATACCTAGTTAAAGGATGGTTACAGATGGCTAAAATAATTTTGTTGATGTAATAAATCATAAAAAAAATCTGAAGTAATCACAGCCAGCATTTGTGAATAATTGGAACAATCTGGAGATATATATGTTTTTACATATGGCCCTTCTACAACATGGCTTTTTTTTCCTTGTTTTTATAGGTCGATCCCAAGTTTCTGAGGAACATGAGATTTGCAAAGAAACACAACAAAAAGGGGCTGAAGAAGATGCAGGCCAACAATGCCAAGCAGGCTGCTCAGCAGAAAAAGGACTGACGTGGTTTAAGACAAAAGAACCGGTTTTCCTATTGGCATGCATGTTACAACATTTTTGTAAAAAATAAAATTGCGTGTAACAAAGCCTTCACTTCCTGAATTTGAGGAGGACCCTCCCAAAGTCGAGTTGTATTTTTTTAGATGCCAGTTGTGCATCAAGCCTGCGTGTAGTGACCAGCGTGTGTTTCTGTTCCATGGCAGATAAGACAGCCAGAGCTGTAGTGAGGTTTTGTGTTAATACTGTCAGCTTCTGCACGCAGAAAGTAAAACAGCTGTTCCCTCCTCAGTGCTGTTCTACTGTAATCGTTGGTACAGGTCACGAGCGCTTAGTAGTTCAAAGTCTGTTTTCAAGTTGTGAAATGGTTATTGAGTGAAACTTTAAAATTTCAACAGGAAACAATGTTTCCTTTTGTGCAAATTGAAGCCAGTTTTTCCTGGACTCTTAGGTGACAGCATTCATTACAGGTAAAATTATTTTTGATACTGGCATGCATGTTCAGAGTTCTCGCAAAGCACAATTTCAGTGATAGTCCCTAGTGCTATTGCAGCAAGATGAGATTTCCAAGGGCTGTTACGTGTCTGCTGCTTTTGCTGTTCAGGTAAGGAAGTTACAGCCACAGAAATCCTGAAAAATGGAAGGGTTCTGAGTGCTAGTTACAGTGTTAGAGATCATAGCAATTGGTGTTAGAAGTGGTGCATGTTGTATTCCGAAATAACTTGAAAGTATTGAAGTGTTAATGGGGCTTCCATGGGAGGGTGTAAGGTTATAGGATTATATAAAATATCCATACTTTGACTGTATTTTAGTGGAGGTCTTTCATTCCAGTAACAAAAAAATTACCTACCTGATGAAATGTGCTGACTGGTGAGATCAGGGGAGTAGCATTCAAAAGCCTGAGAGATGCTGTGACAGGGTTTTGTTACTGCTGTCCTTCTAAGAGAGGGCTTCACTCTCCTGGTTCCACCAGCCAGCAGAGCTGGTTCAAGAGGTGCTTTTTTTATTACTGAAATGAGCCAGCTGTTAAAATGCAATGAACTGTTCTTGAAACTGCAATTCCAACGCTTGTCCACCCGGTGGTGTAAATCCATGGATAGACACATGGGCTGGAAGTTTGCAAGTATCTTCTGACTTTGCAGTAGAGCAGTGAAACACCAGCTGTATTAAAAAAAAAAATTTCAACTGAAACACCCAATGACTGTAACTGATTTTTTTTTTAAATAGCTTAGCCAATTACCAAAATGCAATGTTATTTTGAAACAAAGTAAATATTTTTAATTCATTACGGCTTGAACTCAAAAGTCTTTTCCCAGTTCCTACTCTTTAATTGTTTTTGACTGATGAAAAATACCACCAGCCCTAAACCAAGCAATATTAAGAAATATAGTAGCTTAAAACTCAGGACCTGAGGGCTTTTAAAGTCTGAGGGAAGTCTGCAACTCTCAGTTGTCTGATTCCTGCCATGTGCATCTCTTGGACTGTTGTGGAGGTTGACATTTGTCAGCTGGAAGAACTTAATTGCTGGGTGAGAGTAGAGTGCTGGGAAAGAGGAAGGTAGAATCTGCTAAATAGTCAAGACAGAAAGATTGTCTGGTCCCTGCTGTCCTTGGGTACACAGTCAACTGGTGGCAGGTTCCTCATGGTGTTAATCCGCCCTGGAGAGATTTTTGGCAAGTGGTAGGTCATCAGGAGACAGATGCACAGCACTTAAATCCCACAGGCCTCGGTGGCACCTGAGTGCCGGTGGGTATCGGAGGTCTTGAGCTGTGTGTTTGGTGCCTGCCCTGCTTGAGCGAGTTTGTCTACAAAGGCAAGATTGTGTGGCTGTGGTGCAGGTTAGCATGCACATCTCGGCCACTCGCCCAGCGCTGCCCGGCAGCCCTTGCCAGGGCTGGCAGAGAGACCTAGCCTGGGGAGATGGCCCCTTGGGTGCTGCTGGTGTTGGGAGGTGGCAGGGTGGCTGGTCCAGCTATGTGAGCAAAGGTCAGTCTGCTGCACATGTGTGTTGTGACAAGAGTGGAAGAAAAAGCCTCTGAACAGAGGGCTTTGTATTGCTGCACCTTCACCTGTGTGTCTGCAGGTCTCCAACCTGTTTTAAGTTCTGCATTTTAAATCTAGCACTAAGGCTTTTCCATCTAAGAAGGGGGATTTAATCTCTAAACCCAGAGTGCTTGTGTTGTGGGAGTAACTCACCAGCAGGATGCGGTTTGAAGAGAGAGATGCAAAGGTTGGGCTGAGAAAAGGGTGTTGGCACGTTAATGAGAAGCAGAGAGGAAGATTTGGGCTTGCGGCTCCAGGCAGCTCCCCCCAGGCCTGCCATCAGAAGCAGCCTTTTCATCTCGCTGCCCTTCACGCTGTCCTTCAGTGGGACAGCTTCCCAAATATGGGCTTGCTGACTTTCTGACCGAAATAGCGGCTGCGTGACAAAATGCAGCACTGAGGAACGTAATCTTAATCCAGGCATCATTGTGTAGCAAGAGACAGGAATTTTATGAGCTTCCAGAGCAGCTTGGTGTCAGGTTTGTTGTTGTCTGCTCCCTGTACGCATGGTGGTCCCACAGGACTCTTCCCCAGACACTGGCTGAGTGACAGCTCAGTCCACAACTACCCTCCTTGTTGTAGAGGTTGCCCAAGCCAAGAAGGGAAACCTGTGAAGGGGAGTCTGTACTGACGTGGCTTTGTGGTTGGTCTTCATCCTCTTTGACTTACCTTGTGAAATCGTTTAAGATCTGCGTCTTCATTTCTGCTGGTTGAAGGAAGCTGAAGATCTTTTTTTGGGAGGATTGCGTATACAGAGCCCAGGAGATGGAACTGGCAGCTGTGGCCCACTTGAAACTACTCCCATTATGTAAAGCTGTGTCATCTTTGACATTTTAAAAACTTCAAAAATCTTATAATTAAGTCCTTGGTATCCTGCAGGAAGCCAATGAGCTTGAGGGCGTCTCTGTACTGCTGTACATCAGGTTATGCGTTTCGTGCTTGCTGCTGCTGTATGTTGTACTTGCTGCAGGTGATTTCACCCCTTTGCAATTAGGAGGACTCGGTATCAAGTTCCAGTTTGGCTCCCTTTTTCCCTTTGAGAAAAAAAAAAAATTGGGAGCAAAGGGTATGTAATCAAACACTGAGTCAGCTCATTTGGCAAAGGTGAGCCATCATGCTGAAAGCCAAGAGCAGAGAACTGGGGAGGAGAAAGCGAAGCACTGGGAAACATTCTGATGGGGCAGAGTATTCACTGGGGACATTGATGTTCACAGTGAAAACAAAAAGTGAGGCTGGATACGTGTTGCTCCTTCCCTCTTTACCGCCTTTCAGTAGTGTGTTAAAGCAAAAAGCAGTGAACAGAGCACGAGTTCTGCTTTGCCCAAGTTTCAAGGCTGTTGTAGGTGTTCCTACGTGACAGCGGCTTTGGCATGGTGAAATGTTTATTAGACGTACCTTAGCTCACGTTGTACTGCTGCTGCCCTGGTGGCAGATGTACGAGTGTAGGCGAGCTGCAGAGGTTTCATTGGGGGGGTGTACAAAATGCCCTCCGATCTTCCTCGCTTAGTCCACACAGCAAAGTTTCACTAAAGGCCACAGAGGGGCCTCAAACGTGCCGGAAAATCTGCAAACCAGGTCAGGAGCTAAATCTCCTGCTAGCGAAAACAAGCAGAAGAAATGGCCTGGGAACTGTGGCTGTGTCTGGTGGCTGCTGTCACCTGCCAGCACAGCTCCTGTCTCAGCCGGGGGGTTAAGAGCACACACATCTGGGGACTGTTTTAGAGAATGGTAAATGGCTTTTTGCCTGTTTAAAAAAAAAAAAAATTGATATTTTGATGACATTTAAAAATTTTTTTTACTTTTTCAAGCAGAGCTTAGGGATGTGTCATGTTCCTTAAAGGCTTCTGGCACCAAAACTTCACTATGCTTGCAGGGAAAACTGCAAATTTGCCTGGAGTTGTGTAGATACATGGACTCCTCTGGGTGGTTTTCATTCATCATTAGCGCATCTCCAGGCACATCCCCTCTGTGGAAGTTTCAACCAGGCTGACCCTGTACTGGTTACTGGTTTTTCAGATGTCTAACCCGTTCGCCGGCTTGTCATGTCGCGTTACATTCCTCATGCAGTTGTTCCCGTGTTTTAGCCAACAGTGAAATCCACCCGCAGCACCCCACCCCGCGGCATTTGCTGTCTAACTCTTGGAGGACAGTCAGTGTGTTAAGACAAATCGGTCTTGCAGCAGTTTTTCTGACTTCATGCAGAGCGTGCTGACCTGCTGGCACCTCTGGTCTGCGGACTGCAAAAACCCAGAGAGTCCTGGGTGTGTCTGCTTTTCTAGGGACAAGTTTCAGCTGCTACAAGAGCTTGGTTCTCTCTCCAGCCACCACCTTCCCTGTTTTACTCTCAGTTCAACAGCACAGGTAGCAGCGAGCTGTGACCTTGCTGGCTGCCCGTTTTTTTTCTAAGGGGGAAGAGCTGAGACATACAGTCAGGTGTCCACAGCCGTCCTTTTCCTTGGGGGAAGCAAGTGTCCAAGCCTCCCCCAAGCCACCAGGTTGGCTGAAGGGAGGGGGCTAAGCTGGGAAAGATCCTTAATTCTTCTCTTCTTCGCTTTTTAGTGAGGCAAAGCCTGTCAGAAAACAGTGAATATCTTGGAGATGTTCTTGTTGGACGTTGGGATCTGGTCAGGACAGAGGAAGGTAACGGGGCTGTCTGGGATGCCTGCTGAGATGTGATGTGAGTATGTGCGTTGCCCGTGAGCTGGATGGTTGTGGTTGTGGGGAGAGCTGGCGTCACCTTAGCTCGTGGCCAAAACCCAGGTATTTGCACCTCCGTGGAGGTTTCCAGGCCTGGGGTAAAACATTCCTGCTTTGTCCTCAGAAGCAGGTCTCAGTGGGACTTGTAAAATAACTTCTGTTGCTATGCTGGGGAGGTGGAAAATTCCGATTTTTTTTTTTCCCATCTCTAGGCTATGGATCCCTTGGAGACAGAAGATGGTAACACTCAGCAGTGTTTCCTATCACGGCATTGTTCAACCAAACACGAGTGCACCTGCGCTTCTGCTGACTCAGCAGGAGCCATGGCATTGAGGGCTTGGGACCCTCAGGGACACCCCTCCATGCTGGTTCTTCAGATGTTTGCATTAGGGTGTTCCCAAAATACCATAGGTTTTAAGGAAAATTAGCTGTTGTGGCTGACAGGGTCTCATTTCCTTGATTTCTCTGATGTTACAAGTCCAAAATGGTTGGACAAAACGTTTGGTGCTCATCATCCAGAGGAAAGACACAGCCATGTCCTTCCAAACAACCGACAACCCCTCCCACGCCAGCTTTCACCTCAAGCTGGTTCCGTCTGCATTACAATATTTCAGTGCTGCTACACATCAGAGCACGTGTCACATCAAATACAGCTGCTCAGGGTATTGCTTCCACAGCAAAAAACCCCAAAAACTGGTTTTGGGAGGAAAAGCCGCAGGACGGTGCAGCGGGCACAGGGGCGCTGGCATGGCGGCACGCTTGCCCAGAGTGGAGGGCAGCGCAGCCGGGGCTTGCACCAGCCTGGTCTTGCGCCTTGCCCTGCCAATGTTTATTTTGCTTGGGTAAACGTTTGATTTTAGCAACATGACTGCAATGTGTGAGCTGTGCTGGGGCTGTAATTCGATGGGAGGAGGCAGCTATGTGCAAGGGAGGGCTGCTAATGCCACAGGAATGCTGCGCTTCCTTGGGATGAGAGAAGATGGCGCCCGGGGCCTTTGGGGACAGCGTGGCTGGTCCTCCCTGGCCCTGCTGTAACCCCATGCCTGGGGGCCCAGACCCAAAGCAGGGTCGTGCCTTTCTCAGGGCCCCTGCGGCCCAAAGGGACGTGATTTCTGAGGGAAAATTGGGTGTCTCAGTTATTGCAGTGAGGCTCCCACCCGGGACTGCTGGAGGACCATGAGGAACTGCAGGGCTGCTGCTGCCTGCCTCCCTCCTGGCTGGGCGAGAGGGGAAGGAAGCACCCAGTCTGGCTTAGGAATGGCTTTTATCCATGTTTCCAAAGAAAATAGCGGTCGTCTTTCTGTATGTGCTGCAGAGTGTCCATCAGGATGGTGGGGTGTCCCTTCAGGACAACTGGGACAGGAGCGGGGAGGAGGAGGAGTGTCCCTCACCCAGGCATTTTGGTGGGTGATGGCATAAGTGATTGTTAATTCTCATTTCGTTGCTAAAATGCTGACAATGCTCCAGTTACACCAGTACCAGCTCCCACTGACCTCACCATGGTGCGGGTGAGGAGATGCAACATGGCAGCCCCTCACCAAGCACCCGTGGCCCTGTTTGCGGGGGGGTTGCCCCCAGGCTGGTGGCAAAATACCTCCTTGGAGGCTTTAAGCTCAAGCTGTGGTGTCACTTTCATAGTCGTGGCACACAGGTGCTCGATGTGGCCCCAGGGAGCGACCTCCATTAGTCATGAGTACATGACTGAGGTGAAGCTCTTGCTAAACCTCCAAAGAACGACCATCTGAGGCACTCAGTATTGACACGTTTTATTTTCCCCTGGCCACCCTTCTCAGCGCTCGGTCTTCATGCTGGTAGCCGGGGGACTTAGCCAAGGAGATGAGAAGCAGAGCTGGAGGGGTTTAGGAGATTTAGGCTGTCGATCTTGTCTCAGATTTATTCAACTCCCTTCATAAACTCCAGGAACTCTGCCAAGGGGAAGACATTGGAGAGAAGGGGTGTAAGGTGGGACTGAAGTGCCCTTGCAGCTGCCAAGCGTGCTTTTGGCAGCTTTCCCCAGCCCTGTCTCCTTTTCTACCTCCCCCAATGAGCCAGAGGCCGAGGGGGAATGGCTACTGCTCTTCTGGCCATGACGAGGACTCCTTGTGACTCCTACTGGAAATGTCACTGGAGCCCAGCGTCACCCTTGGCTGCCACCAAAACACTGGAGGTGAGCACCCGGGGAGGGACGTAGCCACTAGCTCAGCTCGGAAATGGTCTGGGGGTTGTTTCAGCAGCATCGCGTTCAAAGGAACAGCCTTTTGGAGCTGCTGTTTGTGTTCAGGGGGCAGGAGGGGATGGGCATGTCTCTGGTGAAAAGCAGGTTGGTTTGCTTCAGTGCAGGCTGGCTTTTGCAGCATGGGGAGCGTTAAGGGAGCCCCAGGTTCTTGCTGCTGTTTCATGAGCATAAGAAACACCCCATCCCTGTGCAAACACTGTCTGCGGTCAGGCATATTGCCCAACACTGCCTCAATGACCTTATGCCCATCTCTAGAGGCAACCAGGAGTTGCCCAGGGAATGCTTGAGGGCTCACAACCAAACTGCGTGCCAGAAAGACTCCTACCATCATAGTCAATCCTGCCATCGTTGTTTTTATCCCCATCTTTCATCAGTTCTTCTATGTCATCCTCAGTGATGGTCTCACCGGTCGCCTGCAGCATGATCTTCAGCTCCTCGAGGTCGATGTAGCCATCAGCATTTCTGTGTGAGGACAGAAGAGCTCAGGAGCGGACCGACACGTTGGCGAGGGGGAGCTGGGGTGGCTGCACCACTCCCACCACCCCACCATACTGCAGTCACGGCTCTTACTTGTCAAACATCCTGAAGAGATCTGAGAGTTCCTCTTCGGTTTTCCCTTTGCTGTCATCTTTCATACACCGGACCATCATAACGAGGAACTCATCAAAGTCTACAGTGCCGCTGCCTGCAGGCAGAATAAACACCATCAGCTGGTGCTGTGGTGGGTGGACGGGCAACACTACACGAGAGATCACACTTCCCTTTAGTACCAAGGAGCAAAACTTGGGCGGGCACCCCTGCAGCAAAAGGCAGCTTTCAGAACGCTGTTGTAAGTGACTGAGGCCATGGACTGACTTAATCACTGAATTTTTACCTTTTGCAATCATTTTGCCAAGGCAAAAGGAACCGAAAATCCTACTGGAAGCGCCAATGAATGGAAATTCCATTCGTGCTATGGAGATACGTGTCCATCTCATCTAGGTAATAATAAAAGCTCCGGAATGCAGTTATTCATGGAGTGTATGTTTGCACTAGCACTACAGCTATTTCCCTTTTTTTGCCTAATTTTTAACTGCTTTTTTATTTTATGATTACCTAGTATGAAATTTCTGCCCAACCTGCACACAGTGGATTTTGTTGTGTGTGATCATTGATACACTGATTTAATTGAGATTGACTTATTTATATATATATATGTGTGTGTGTACACTTGAGCAGTGAAAGACCTTCCTTAGCACTACAGCTATTTCCCTTTTTTTGCCTAATTTTTAACTGCTTTTTTATTTTATGATTACCTAGTATGAAATTTCTGCCCAACCTGCACACAGTGGATTTTGTTGTGTGTGATCATTGATACACTGATTTAATTGAGATTGACTTATTTATATATATATATGTGTGTGTGTACACTTGAGCAGTGAAAGACCTTCCTGCAGGCAGTTGCTACACTCAGCCTGTATTTTGTTTTTTAAATGGGTCTATGCAATTTCAGAGTACCCATAATCCCCCAAAATCAGCTCATGCAGTCTGGTCATTACAGGAATAAATTTTATAGTTTCTCTTCGCCTGGAATTTTCCTAAAGGAACCATGCTGAAGTTCGGTGCATGTTTAGTGTCCTTCAAAACCACAGCACTGCAGCTTGCTCCCCACAGGCTGTGGCCATCCCCAGCACGGATTCTGCCCATGCTGTGCAGATGCTGAGCGCTCCCAACCCGCACCGTGCCTCCCACGCCTGCGGACATGGGGAGAGTTCTAGCGAGAGCAGAAGGAACCCAGATCTCTTACCATCCTCATCCACCTCGTCTATCATCTCCTGCAGCTCCTCAGGGGTCGGGTTCTGCCCCAGCATCCGCATCACCTTCCCCAGCTCCTTGGTGCTGATGCAGCCATCCTCTGCCCCCAGCACGAAGATGTCAAAGGCAGCCTTGAACTCTGGGGAGAGAGGAGATGTGGGGGTCTTGCCCCGCACCTTGACCCTGCAGGCGGGCAGCCCTGGGGCAGGGGGCTCATCCCAGGCACAGCCTCCCCTGCACATGCACCCCAGCTCTGCCCAGCCATGGCATGGTGGGGACACCCGGGCACATGCACAGGAACTGCCTTTCTTGAAATGCTGGTGGATCAAAATGCCTGTGTTATGCCCTGCTTTGGCCACTCTGGCCAAAGCATTTTCTGGGGTGTAATTGCTCAAGCAGGCTGGGCTGCCGGCAGGGAGCTCGTCTTTAGGCTGCAATGTCGGGTTAAAAATGCACATACCATTTTTTTGCTCTTCTGTCAGCTGCTCAACCTGTAAGGAAAATGCAGAGACCAAGTAATTTTTCTTCCTCAGCATCACTAATGGTTAAAAGGTAATGTTATTTGTTCAACAGCCTTTGCAAAGGTCAACCAAGCCTCACAACAGTCACCCTCATGGACTATGGGATGTACAACCTGTGGGGTTTTGACATCGCAACTTTTTGTAGTTGAAGAGATTCTTCCCTTAAAAAAAAATATTCCCAATTCCTTTGAAGTGAGCATCGCTTCTCTAGAGTGGCAACGTCTGATACGTGGCAGAAGTAACCTTTGCACAAGCAGGGGAGACCCACTGGGAAAAGCATTTGTCAACCATTTAGGGATGACTTCTTGTTGCTGGTGGGCTTCACAGTGGGATGGCTGCGCTGCTGAGGGCTGCCCGTGCGTGGGCTGAGGCCAGGCCAGTGGTGGGACAGGCTGGGGAGGTCCCTGGGAGGGAAAGGCAGACAAGACCATCCCCAGAAGTTGTTTTACAGCCCTAGATTCAGGAAATTCCCTCCAGAACATTAAGAGCTGGTTTACTTCCACCCAAGTCAGTGTTAATTGCAAAGGTTTCTGCCTCTGAAGGGAGCTGCTATTCCCTTTAGCCTGTTTTGAGTATCTCCCTGAAGAAATGGCCCATGGAGCCATTAGGCATTAGCTGAAATGGGCTGGCAGATTGTTCTTCCCAAACCATACACTAACTCATTACCTGCAGATGTTTAGTGGGAACTTACTAGTTAGCATGAATTAATGAAAATAATCGATGAGGAGAGCAAAGAGTAATCCATCGGATCTGTGTCATGCCTCTTTAGGTGCATTTCTCTTTTTGGCTTCATTCCTTCCTGGAGGTACTGCTTACCTAAAATTGCTGACCCTACCATCATGTCTGACTGCCCCTTCGGTAGCATCCATGCAAACATTGACTTTTCCTTCCCAGGCTGGTCAACAGCCTCTCCGGAGTCAGCCCGACATGACCCCCTGCGAGGATTACCTCTGGCCCGTGCAGAAGGTGCCTGACCCCACTAATGTCTCCTTACTACCATCCCCGTGCGAGCAGTCCCTAGCACCCATCCCTGCCACGTTTCGGTCGGGGCAGAACCCTGCAACCCAAGGTTGTGACACCCTGCCTTTGAGGGAAGGCTCATGCTTTTGCCCCAAAGAGAAGTGGTTTTGCAAAAGCCAGCTGGAAATCCTTCTCGCTTGCAGGGAGAGGCAGGGAAAGTGCTTTTTCTTAGCGGGGCAGAGCCTGTGGGAAAGGAGAGCCTCATCCCACTCCCCACATGTCAGGAGGTGAAGACTTTCAAGTCAGAAAACGCTACGGACAGCAGCAGGATTGCCGTTGCAGGAGGAAACCCAAGCCTGCGGCAGCCCTGGTGCCGCTGAAGGCAAGCAGGCAGGCAGGCAGCTGCCAGCCCTTCGTGGCTATTGTTTGGGCAGAGCGAGGGCAGCCGTGATGCTCCCTTGGCCGTCTGCAGCCACTGTCCTGCCGCTCAGGTAACCTGAGCCTTTTGGTACATTCGCTATTTATAAGCCTTGGTGAGAGAGGTGCTGGAGATAAAGATGAGCTCCCCAATTGTTCCCAGGCTTTGGTATTTATCCTTGCAGCTCTTTATCTGGACGCTTGTCCCTGGCACTGTTCTCAGCCTCAAAATGTTCCCAAAATAGCTTTGTGTTTGCACACCCTTATCTAGGCATGAGTGGGCAGGATGAAAATCCATTGGGTTCTCTGGCTGCACGTAGAAAGTTTGGCATAATTATAATACTAGTATGTGCCATCAGCATACAGCAAATAAAAAAACCCCTCACTTTTGAAGCTTCCTTGACTGCTGATACGACAGGTGTGGAGCTATGCTGTATGTAAATTAAATGCATTGCGACTGTAGAGCAGCACTTCTATTAGCGAGATGTCCCTTGAGCTGTTTATAGTGCCCGCTGGACAGGGTTCCTGTTCGCGGCTTTATTCCTTTTTTCCTTCCACAGCATTTCAGGGACAGGTTTCTCCAGCTGCGGTGTGGGAAGGCAAGCACGAAGCTCACAGCACTGCGGCAGCCGTGGTAACGCCAAATCTTCTCTATTTTGCTTCTATCAGCTCTCTTCCTTCTCCCGTGTTTCCATTTGAAGTCAGATGGGGGAAGCTGAAGTTCCTTAATATTTTTCCAGGGAAACGTTTTCTTACAGTTAAAATCTTGGGGAGCAGATCCACAAAAAAGCTGTTTGTCTCAGCTGTGCCTGGCGTGGGCGTGTTTTGCCTTGTAAAGGTGCTGGCAGTTAATGCCCGGGACTCGAGCCCCACATTTACCAGTGTGCCCCCACCTTCAAACCAGCAGCAAAATCCTTACGGGAGCCCATCAGGTCTTTTGCATGGCCCATTGCCCTGGTCAAGGTTCCTATGTTTGGGGTAACTTTCTGGTATCTGAGGTGGGAATTTTTGGGTTGTTCTCTATTGCTGCAGTTCGTTTTTCTCAGCTAAATTCCTCCATCGCCCAACCGCACTAAAGCCCACAGGCTTCAGCTAGGGATGACCTTCGCCTGTGGATTTTTGCCCATTTCTGGGGCAGAGATTTGGAGAGAGGCTGGAGCTTGTGTGTGGGGAAGCCTTTGTTTTTGGGGCTCTCCACCCGTGCTGCCCCAGCGACAGACAGACCCTTTTGGCTGTGGGCATTGCTAGCTTGCAAAGCACTTCAGCCTTTCTCCCTAATTATGGGCATGAGATCCCTAAACAATAAGAGGACCTGTGCCTTGAGTTGCAGAGAAGGTGTTTAATTAAAAAGCTTAATTAGAGAGGCCTGGACTTTTGACTTTACAGGTTACATTTTTCTCCCTTTTTGAGGTGTTGGTCCAGGGACTCAGCACTATATTGTATTGTCAGCCTTTCCCGAGCCTTTTCACACTATTGGGATCACTGGGGCATGTTCATTTCACGAGGTTCAAGGCTGGCGAAAGGACAGAAGAGGTGTGAGCATTTTGTTGTTTTCTTCAATTACGTGTCAAGCAATATCTTTCTTCCCTTTAAAAACCTTGGAATTGAAATAAGACTTGTATGATGTATTTTTTATGCCCTCTGTTAAAATCAAACCTGATCAACTCTCTCTATCTGTATCTATTTATATCAACTATAAATATATATATTTTTTTTTAATCACCAAAAAGCTCTTATTTTAACTCCAGTTATGGAAGGGTCAGTGTGGCAATCCACACAATCCAGAATCTATTTTCATCCTTATTCCACCTGCATATCACTGTCTGTCTAGGTTACAAAATAATGCAGTGTCCTTTTTACAGACCAAATACTTTAGGTTTACCCAGTGAGCGCAGCGTGCAGCTGCGTAAGTTAAAATAGCCGTTAGGATGCTCTGCGTTCCCCGAGAGCATAGCTCGCATTCTGGATTTCTGCAGAGCAGATATCAGTAGCGGCAAAGCAGAAGAGGATGTTTGGAAATAGCTTCCAAAAGCCCAGGTTTTTTGAAAACCTCCAAGAAAAATATTCAGCTAAGGAAGGGGGAAACATAGCAATGGCAGACAATGGGTATAAAGCACCAGAAAGGAGAAGGTGAGGTTTAACCCACACAAATAATCTTCATTTCATGGGAAATGCTACTTTGCTTTGTCTTGGCTAAAACCAACAGCCACCTCTTATACTTTCAAGATTTTCTTGAGATTTATAACCACCTGCGGGCCATCTTCCTGCCTTACAGTGGGGAACCAGGGGAGTAACTGTAAATAATTTAGCAGCGCAGTTGAGAGTTTCACGCGTACAAGAGGAGTGTGAAACCTTCAGAGCCATCAGTGGGTAAGGTCTGTGTCCTGGATAATGATGTTGACTAAAAGATGCCACCCTATAATTACTTCTTATTTGCATTTCTCCATTGAATTAACTCCATCACAGCTATGGGAAATCTACTACAAAATCCCTGAAAACCCTTTAATCACCCCCCCAAAACCACAGCCCTGAAGGAAGACACTTACCGCTGCCTTGTAAATGTCATCCATGGCTGGAGAGAGCAGGCGAGGGGCCGGGGGACGTGACGGTCACGCTCTGCCAGCACTGCCCCCGCGAGCCCCACTGATATAGGGGGCTGCCCGCCCCGGGGGATGTGACCAGCCCAACCGCAGCCCCGCCAGCCCGG
>NW_010522936.1:15942-20030 GCF_000687285.1 Phaethon lepturus
TTGGCTGTCCTGACTGGAGACGTGCCACTGTGGCACCTCCACCTCCGGTGTGTTTCCCCCCTGGAAGCTGCATTAAGAAAGATTATACTGTGCCTAATTAAATTGGGTAAGATGGGAAAGGCACGTCTCCCAAAATATCCCCATCCAGCAGCAAACGTCCGTCGGGGGCAGTGGGAACAGGGGTGTCGGGGCCTCCCTGTTCCCTCTGCCGGCTGTCCCCAAGCCCGCGGGGGGACGTGCTGCTGGGGCCGATGCCCTCGGAGGAGCCGATGCCACGTGCATGCAGGCACCGAGGCCAGCGGGAACGTGTGGTCCCGATGCCTTGGCGGGAAGAAGCGTGGAGGCAGATGGAGCTTGGCCTCCGTTTCCTGCATTTAGCTGGCTCTGCAAAATGGGGGGGGTGGCTGTCAGCTGTGCTTGATTTCAGGGATAATTCTCAGTCCTTCAGGAAACGGGGACTCATTTCACCCAACCAGTGAGCTGACCTGTGCCACTGCAAATGGGGAAGATCCACTCTCCTGGATCTACCACGGATTTACCCCACGACAGTGGAGAGCAAAACACTCCAAAGGCCTCCAAGTGATGACCAGTGTTTTCTCAGTGCATTTTAATCCACAGCAATCAAAGCAAAACCTCTCTTTCTGGTGATTGAGGACTCCCTCTTGTGTCCAAAGAATGGCTCCGGTGTCTCAGGGTGATGAAGTCTCACCTCCAGCTAGCTCATGTGGGCATTAGCAAAACTGAAAATATTATGAATGCAGCCTTTAGGTCTCATCTCTTCCAAAAATCCCTTCTCCCTTTAATAGAAATCATCTTGGAGGCAAAAATACCGCTGTCCCTATGTAACGCCTAGCCAAAGTGAGCCAGCGACACAGGGTGGTGCCAGCACAAAGCGAGGGCGCAGGTGAGCACAGAGCCATGTCCCCACACCACATCCTCCCAGGTTTTGCAGTCCCAAAAGATGAAGTTGCTGCAGAGCCTGCTACAAACTGCGGTCCTGCGGGTGCCTGCTGGCCTTGATTTGCCCAGGCTTCAGCCGAGCTCTGCCTCTTCTCAGCATGGGGATGGCAGATGTAATAAAAAAGGAAAATAATATTTAAGGAATTGATTTCTGAAGTATGTTAGTCTTCAGAATTGGAACATATTAATATTTTAGTTGCCTTGAACATAGAAAAGGCAGAAAAAGCTGCAAAGGGTAGTAGCTATTGTGTTAAAGGGCACTGGAGCCTGCCCTTCGGTGAGGGCACAGGCTGGGATGGGGGACCTGCTGTCCCCCACCAGTGAACCATCACCCAAACCCTCCTGGGCACCCCCGTGGAGACCCCCCCAATGAAGTGCTGCCCTGAGGAGAACCCCAGCCCTGGGCTGCTTTCCCTGCCTTGGGATTCCCCGTGGAGCCAGCGCGGCGGCAGGTGCTGGTGCCGGGTACTGCCAGGCACCGCAGCGGAGGGCGAGGAATCGCGCCTGGCCCCGTCCCTCCATCCCAGGAGGCGACGGCTCTGAGTCATCCCCCTGAAAACAGCCCCCGGAATGCGTCAGAATATATCTAGGGCTGATGCACGGCGGGAGCGGGAGCTCTAACATTGCCTTCAAAGGGTCACGGCCATGCTCCCGCAGGAGCTGGGATGAAATCCAGGTCAGCATGTGGAGGCGAGGAATCGCGCCTGGCCCCGTCCCTCCATCCCAGGAGGCGACGGCTCTGAGTCATCCCCCTGAAAACAGCCCCCGGAATGCGTCAGAATATATCTAGGGCTGATGCACGGCGGGAGCGGGAGCTCTAACATTGCCTTCAAAGGGTCACGGCCATGCTCCCGCAGGAGCTGGGATGAAATCCAGGTCAGCATGTGGAAGAAGGGTCTCTGTGTGCTTAGAGAGGGGAAATCTGGGCCACTAGCACCATACACACTGACACAGGAAAGCTGCACTTCTGCAAACGCCCAACACAAAGAGAGACTTACAAAACACAGGTATGCCTAGAGGGGAAGGATGAAATCCATCTGGCAGCGAGACGTGATGTTCCTCCTGGGGAAAGAGGCGCAGGCAAGGGGCATCATGCCAAGCCCTGCCTCTCTGCTTGCTTCTTGGAGCCAAAGCTTCCAGCATCCCTTGGCTTTCTGGAGTGGTTTGCTTACAAAAGAACTGGGAATTGGCGTTTTGTAGAGAAACTCAGAGCCTCTGTTGTGCAAAGCCCAGGGGAAGCTGCTGCGGCAGGTACGGGGGTGTCCTGGGGAAAACTGACTGCTCCTGCTGCTTCTCTTGCCTCCCCACGTGAGACCCACGGCAGAGATGGCACGTGGCTATCTATAGCCTGAGGAGGGCTGCCAGCACAAGTGCCCTTCATCCAGGCGCATGGCCGGCTCGGCGGCACACCGGCTGTCCCTGTGGTTAGGTACGGCATGTTAGCTTGGGCTTCAGCTGCATCCCGATGTGCTGTTGCGCTTGTCAGTCAATCCAAGGTACCAAGACAAGTGGAAGTGTTTACTGCGCTTTTTTCTCCAAAATCTTGGTTCAGGCTTTCCTTTCCAAGTAGCTGTAACCCACTGCAAAACAAGCAAAGGCGTCCCTCATGTCAAATATAAGGAAATAAAAAGCAGAAGCCCAATTATGTTACAACTTTATTTGAGGTCAGGGGTGTTTGCAGGGCTCCTTGGGCAGTCTGTCGCGTGTCCAAACAGCAGCAAAACACTGCAGCGTCCCCCTTCCCTGCACAGGACGCTCAGCCCCGAATGGGGCCAGACCCACCGGCACCAAAGCTCTTTAATTTACTGCTACCTATATACTCCTCGGAGGGTTTTAGCTGAACAAGCCCCCATTTGCCCCCTTCCCCAGCTGCATTGCTCCTGTGGATGCACCTTCCCCAGGAGCCAGGACAGAGCTGTCACACCATGAGCCACCTCGGCGCCTGCAGGCAGAAGCCGCTTTAGGAAGAGAAGGGTACCTATCAAAACCGACAGACGTGCGAGCACAGCAAATTGTTATTTAATTAAGGAGACGGGACATTCAGAGGAAGCTTAATTAAAGTTGCTCTCCGAAACCACTTATTATCTCATCAAGACACTGAGCGCAGCAGCAGCTCTGGCTGACGCTGGGACAGCACTAGAAAATCCCTCTTGGGCTGCCTTTACTACGTGTTTTCTCCTTACACACATCATCCTTAGGCTAAGTCCTGGCCAAGGGAAAGCGTTTTGCAGTAAAAATAAGACGAAAATGGGTTTATCCAGCTCAAGTTGCATGAGGTGTGTTTGCTTACCTGCCGCCCCGGTGCCGGTTGCATCTGCCAGACGCCAGCATCGCCCGCGTAGCGTCGGCCAGCATCTCCCTCGGCACCGCAGCTCCCTTCTGCCGAGGAAATACTTTCTGTCCAGATGGCTTTGAAAGACGCACGTGCACCCAGGGCGTTTGGCACTTCTGCTATTACTAATGACGCTACGCTGGGGCTAATTGCATCCTCCCTTAGGTAGCATGAGGAAGGAAAGAGAGAAGTCACCTTTGTTTTGCTGGGAGGTGCTTTTTTACCCAAACCTCCTGTGATTCCCCTCAGTGCAGCGTGGGTTCATGGGGAAAAGGCTGAGGAGGATTTGCTTGCCATCCTTTAAGATTCTCCACTTCTGTTTACAAACTCCCGGCAAGATCCCTTTAGTGGGCAGGGATTTGAAACACTGTGCTCAGTGGGACAGTGCACTGAGGTAAGCAAAGGTCATAACGTCATGAAGTCACCTCAGACAACACCCCGAGTTCATGCATGTATCAGGGCCTGAGGCCCTGGGCCGAATCCATGCAGGTCTGGCCCATCAGCCCAGCTCCTCAGCTCCCTTTTCGAGGTGGCACCAGGCACGTTGGTCACAGAACCACTGCAGCAGCGCCTCGGCCCGACGTGACAGTGCCCAAGGCTTCAGCAGCACACGGTGGCCACGGACCTCCACCGAGAGCTGTCTGCAGCTGGGGGCGGCGCTGCTCCGGACCGCCACCAGCGCTGCTTCCGGGCGCAGGTGCCCGCGTGTGGCGCAGCGCAGCGCAGCACAGCACACCGCTGTTACGAAGGGCAGCCCTCTGCAGACAGGGACTGGCTTTGCCCTCCGCAGCTCTCT
>NW_010522937.1:0-921 GCF_000687285.1 Phaethon lepturus
AGCTGCCCTCCTGGCTGAGGCGTTGCTTGTGCTTTGCCTCCCCCAGCCTGGAGACGAGCCCCCGTGGGGGAAACAGCCCGCCTGGGTGTTCGGGCCTGGGGCGGGGGGCCAGCGGCCTGCCGGATGCCCGCTAGGCCGGAGCAAACCTCCCTCCCCGCGCTTACCGCACGTTAAGTGCTTCCGTAGCCGTAACACGACGCAACGGGCCAGCTCCGGAGAAAAGGTGGTGGCACGCGCCGCTGCCCGTCTGCAGGACCCCTCCGCCTGGCCAGGCTGCTGCTTCTCGGGAGGGGCTGTATGGGGGTTTAAACAGAACCACCCCAAAAGCTCACTGCTGCACTGCACGCGCAGCGGCGGTGGGGAAAGCGTTTCTTTCCGTACGGGTCCGATGGCACAGGCAGAGCATCGGTGTGCGCCAGCCACAGACGGGTGCCCTTCACCTGCTTTATCATGCCTCTTTTGAGTCGTTTTCGTCTATTTTTTTCGTTAATTCATTCCCCTGCCCCAAGGGGGAAAGGTTTGGAATCTGCAAATTCAACGCAATTCACCAAAAAAAAAAGTAAAAAAGGTTTTTACTGTATTTGGGAAGAGGCAGGTACGGACAGCATCACGCATTTGTATTTGTGCTCTATCGAGGCACAATTAAGAAACGGTCAATGGTTTCGGAGGGTCTGCAGGAACGAGAGACCTGTTTCCCATTAAATCAGGAAGGGAATGGGAAGCAACTCCTGTGCTTTAAAGGCGATTAAATACCCAGAGTCCTTGAGAAAGCTTCCAGAATTTCACTCTTTAATTACGTGTTTTAGTTTGAAAGAGAAAAAGGGGAGGAAAAAAAAAAATCCCTCCTCTTCCCCACTGCATAGAGCAATTTCTGAAATCCTCCCCAATCCCCGTGAATAATACAGCCAGCGCAAGCTTAGC
>NW_010522937.1:994-1234 GCF_000687285.1 Phaethon lepturus
GGGCCCGGCCGGTGTGGGGGGCCCCCGCCGGGCCGCCAAGCCAAGCCCAGCCTTGGTAGGGCTGCCTTGGGTCTGGTCTCAAATTGTTTTCTGCTGCGCTCCGGGAGGAGGAAGATTGCGACCAGAGGGGATAAAAAATGTCTTTGGGAAAGGTGGAGAGAACTTGTTTCTGTGAAAGGGAGGAAAGGTGAAGCGGAGACGGTGGAAAAGCTCCGCCGGGAGCCCCGGGCGTGTCCCAAG
>NW_010522938.1:0-1287 GCF_000687285.1 Phaethon lepturus
CCTCATCCAGGTCATCAATAAAGATATTAAGACCTGCCCCAAAACTGAGCCATACCTTTGTGTGTCTGGAAACAATGCAGCTAAAGTCAAAATGGCTTTTTGCCCCATCCCTCAACCTTAATAGAGGTCAAAAGCCTCCCAGCACATAAATCAGTACCAAAGGAATTCAGTGAGAGGCCACGCTCAGGAAACAAGTGAGGATAAATTAATATTGAGACAACCGTACAAGGCTGGTTTGTCCGGGAGTGAAAATGCAGCAGTTGGACACGGCTTAATTGCTTTGGGGATTGTGCCATGGGATGATGCCTTTTTCTGGACAATGAGCTCCATGTTACAGGGGTTCAACTGTCCACACGTTCATTGTGGAAGTGTTCCTCACAGTTTGATGGCTTGTGGCAGGCAGAGACAGCTGCATTTTGGAATAACTGCATTTTTAGTCAGCTTCAGTAAACCAGAAGCAGAAGGAATGAGATCTAGCCTGCCAGATAAATACATACTTTTATCAAGAGCTGTTAGACAAGGTTATATAATTCTACAATCAAGGTTAAATAAATTGGTTTTATTATCAATTTCTGACTTTGAGACAAGTAGGTGTTGAACTGGTGATAAGATAAATACAGATTTCTTCAAGTTCTCTCTGTACATGTTATTTCCCCAAAATTAACTCTTTGAAGATAAAATTGCCTATAGACTGTGAGTCTTCTGAAGATGCGTGGTAGGCTGGCATGTGAGAATTTAAATGGTGCATCTGAATAAGAAACGATTTTGCATTAACGATGTCCATTGCGATGCTTTAGACTGCAGGCAGTCTGTCACATGGCATGTGGGGGGCTGGGGGGGACATGGACAAGCAGAGCATACAGTAGGGGCTGCCTATTTTTTGAGGCAGTTCACTTTGAAAATATGTATTACAGCCAAGAATACCCTGTCCCTAAATTTCAGGCATGAAAATAGTTTTCACTGAAGGTAGAAATAGGGCCAGGACTTGATTCTGCAGCCTGAAGTGGAATTGTAAGTGCCTGTGAATAGCAGCATGGACACTATCAGAGAGAAGACATGTTAGAGTTAAAAATTATGTGCTAGTAAGACAACTTAGGTGTGTTAAATATTTTCTTGACCAGGTAGAGACATATTTACACATAGATACCCCTTCGTCATTATTTCCAGGACCAGTCGCACCATGGCCTAGGACACATTGCGATGTCCTAATAAGCACCAGTTTTGGGGTGGTGACACTGGGGACAACCAAGCTTTTGGGGCTCAGGCCCCCGAGGGTCTCACCCAGGA
>NW_010522938.1:1308-1724 GCF_000687285.1 Phaethon lepturus
AGGACACCAGGGCTTTTGGGAACCCCGGTCTGTCCCAGCAGGCCGGACCTGGCGGGAAGGGGCCACCACACGGAGGGAACTCCTAAACACAACCTGGGGCGAAGCCAAGCTAAGGAGAGCACTCGCTCTCTACCGTGCCGGGCCTCCCCAGCCGGGCCGGGCCGGGCCGGGCCGGGCCGGACCCCTGCGCCATGCTCAACCAAACACTTCCGACGCGCACACGGAAGCGCTTGCCGGGCTATAGCGGAAGCGGGGTGGGGCTTGGTCTCTTTGGTGCTTACGCCCGAAGAAGATGGTGAGTACTGGGGTCTGGGTTATCTGTTACCATCTGCCGTTGTGCCGGGTCCTGTGGGGCCGTGGGCTTCGTCTGGGGTGTGGGGCGGTCTTGCGCTCTGCTGTGATCGGGCTCGGCGATG
>NW_010522938.1:1826-6679 GCF_000687285.1 Phaethon lepturus
TTTCCTCCGTGCTTGCTGCGGGCCTGGCCGGGCCGGCGCTCTCCCTGGGGATGAGGCAGCCTTTTCAGATAACGTAGCAAGAAGGGGTTTGGTCGCTAAAACGTCTTGTAGTGAGTATACGGCTGATCTGCGTGAAATAAATACTTTTACTCAGGAAAAAGCAGTTTGCTGTTTATCGCTGATGAATTTGGGGCAGATGAGAAGGGAGTTGGAGATAACCACTCAGTGGCTTCGTTTTATTTCAGTACTGGGTGGGCGGTAGGAACGGTGAAGAGAGGTTTAAGGAACTTTTCTAAAAATGGAGGATACCTATAGGTGAAACTAAGTTGGTGTTTCAGAGTTCAGTATGCCTCTGACGTGTTTATTGGACTTTGTGAATTTGTGCATTTTTTTAGAGGAGCTTATGCTTTGATTTACATGACTTGCAAGTGCTAGTGATATTTAAAATGTGCAATGTCCTGAAATCTTTTTCAGACGAAGGGTACATCGTCATTTGGTAAGCGACGAAATAAGACACACACCTTGTGTCGTCGATGTGGGTCCAAGGCGTACCATCTGCAGAAATCTGCCTGTGGGAAATGTGGTTACCCCGCTAAGCGTAAGAGAAAGTGTAAGTAACAGACTTGTGTTTCTTTGTCATCTTCAGTAGTCTGGCTTTTTTCCAACCAAGGAAGAATACTGTGTCAACTTGCAGTGTTTGGAGCTTTTTTCCGAAGTTAATGCTGATTTAAATATATTTCAGCTAACATGCAGTATTACTGCATAGAAATTGACTTAATTTATAATTTTTTTTCTTTTGTTTCTGTCAGATTAAATAGTTGTGCTATTCAGATGTACTGTGCAACTAATTATTTGGTGCAGATGAGTAACAGTAATTTCTGTGTTCTAGATAACTGGAGCGCAAAGGCTAAAAGACGCAATACCACTGGTACTGGTCGCATGAGGCACCTGAAAAGGGTCTACCGTCAATTCAGGTATAACATTACCAACTAGTGTAATGTGAAATCTTGCATGGATTTCACAGAATTATAAAATTCACTATTCAAAGTTAACACTCTTATTTAGTACACTTAATGTGGTATGGTCTTTCTTTTTAAATATATTGCGGCAATAAATGATGCCTTATATCTTCAAAGGAACATGCTCACAATTATAAAAAGCTCACTTGCTGTTAATACATAGGATGTATAGCAAGCTCTGATGTTTCTGTTAAGTGTAGATAGTACAGAATACAGAGGGTATTGTAGTAAAATGCCCACAGTTGAAAAGGTATGCTTTGTGTATCATTGCCTCTATTTGAGAGTCAGTGAAATTGCTGGTTGCGCTGAAGTGTGGGTTTTTGTAAGAGAGAATTCTTGAAATGTGTTCCAATCCTCTCTTGCCCACAAAAAAATTTCAGGATTGAAATACTTCAGTAGTCACTCTCTAATTTGGAGTTCAGTTAACAGTGAGTAACTATAACATCAGATTCTGAGTTACAGGTTTCTAAAATGTGTTATAAAGCTTTGAGTTGTACTTACAAGGTACTGTACTGTTAAACTCATTAAGGATTTCTTTTGTATGACCTCCATGTTCTAAAACAGAGCTCTGTAACTTCTGGCCTAATACACCAGAAAGCTGGATGAAAAATACCAAGCTATTCAAGAGTCTTTTCCTAAAAATGTAGATTGGATTTAATAGTGAAAAGTAGAAGTCTCTTGGAGTCCTGGACCTAGGCGTAGTTGAGGGATCCATTTATCTGGAGGGTTTTTTTGGTGAGCGCAGTCTTTCCCAGCAGCAGCCAGAAAATACCTTATGATGTGCAACTGCAGCCTGATTTCCACCAAGTGTTGCTGAAGTAGAAATGTCATATCCAAAAGCAAGCTTGGGGCTGACTCTTCTCATGCCTGTCTTAATCTCTGGTTGGAGACATAATTGACTTGCACTGCAGTACTAACATGTGAAATCATTTGCTGAATTGCGTAGTAGGAACACAAAGTAAGGAGTGCCTTCAGTGGGTTGTGCTGTATCTGATTCAGTCTTGCAGTGTTTACTCAGTTACTGAAATCTTCCTGTTTGAAGAAGTCAAATTTACTTCAGCAGAAGAGAGAAAACCATACTGCTTATTGCAAACAGCTTGTCAATGATGTTTCTTATTAAAAATATCTGAACACATTAACTCTATAGTGATTTCAGTGCATTACTGAGAGAAGCTGAAAAAAACTGGTGAACTTGATCTAAAACATTACTTGATAGAAAATAACCTGGAGCAGAAATCCTTTCAAAAAGTGGTAACCATATTTCTACTTGTAGGAATGGATTCCATGAGGGAACCATGCCGAAGCCCAAGAGAGCAGCTGTTGCAGCCTCCAGTTCATTGTGAAGACTCATCTTTTTGTGAAAATAAATGGTCTTATCCAGAAAATGTTACCTTTTATACATGTTTTACTTCAGTGAAATACGGGGTTCCTTAAAATATATGTTTACACACAGTTCATGAAAAATAATCCTTTAATTGACTTTTCATTTGATAGCACCTCCACCTTGAAAAGGACCATTATCTCTGTGCTGAACTTAGAGGCTTGTATGTGTTACTCAAAAGAACTCACCTGCAAGAGAAATGGAATATCAGCACTATGGACTGAGTTTCATTGTGCCCTAGCATGGAGAGTCAGAATTTATCTCAAAGATAGTAACTTGAATAATGGCTCTAAGTGCTGTTCTGGGAGGGAATAGTTTAAGAGGGATACCCAGTCTTAGCTATTGTTCACTGTTATGTGGCTCTGATAGGCCTGCAAAAGTATTGTCTGAATAGTAGGTCATTGCTTCTTGGATAAAAAGAAACTCCCAAGCCTGGAGCACACATACTGACAGACATAAAGGGACTGGAGATCTGCTGTAGTTGAGACAGAAGTTACCCAAAGGGTCTGGGAAGGTCCGTGTGGAAAGTTGACACACAAATAGATCAGACTTAATTATGCTGGGTATAAACAATAAATGGTGTGTTACTGGGTCACTCAGCTGGCTCTCAAACTCTGCTTTAAAAAAGTGATTATAAGATGCTGTTATGAAAGTTTTGGGAATTTAGAAGATTGTAATCACTGCAAGGGCTTGGAGGATTTTCAGATGTCTTGAAGAGAAAATACTTTAGGTTTTGGTGGTTTGGTTCTTTTTGGTTTTTTAATGACACTTTAAGCTTCTGAGGCTGTTCTATGATTACTTTGGTTTTATCATGAATTTCCAGAAGTAGCATACTGCTTTGTCAGTACTGAAGGATCAGCAGTCAACAAATGTACCAGCTTTTGCAAATCACTGAAGAAATTTTCAGCCAGGTTTGGAATTGGAGTGTGCCTGACTGTACTTTCTTATATTAATGCTTTTGAATAATTGAGTGTATCGACTTAGGCTGTTTCTAAAAAAAAAAAAAAAAAAAGAGAGAAATCTTGCCCTGCTGTTCTCTTAGTATGTAACAAATATACTGTACTCACTCTACTTCCAATTGGTCCTCCTGAAAGTCTGAAAGTGGTGTTGAAGCTGTTAAATTAAAAATACATTTTGTACATATTGCACATCTATGTATTCACAGGGCTCATGAGTGCATCTAAAATGTGGGTTTTGATGATATACTAGGAAACAAATGTAGGAAGAAGTAATCATAAATGTCTTTTGTCACTCTCAGAGTGAGAATAACCCCTCAGCATCTTAAAACAGGTCAGCAAGGCACTAAAGGCTTGTTGAACCATGGTACAGTTGGACAGTGGTATGGCAGGTATTCTGACTGTGAGTGGGAATGAAAGCCTTTGCAAAGTCTTATATGACGTTCTTTGTGTAATGTGGGATTTTTGTTATGAGCAGCCTATTACACTGACCTGCAAACGTGATATAATACTGCAAAGGCAAGTGCTTAGCTATTTGCTGCTGCTACGTGTTAGTTCCTCAGCATGAATTATATTATGATGTACCATGCTCCTGAAAAACAAGCATTTGTATAACATGCAACATATCAAGGTAATAGCGATTGAAACTTGTAATGGCTTGCAGTAACTTTGAAAACTTCATTTCAGGGGGAATTTTACCTGCAGCAAGAATGAATTTTTACGTACAAGCAGTTTGACAGCCACTGCATTTTCAACTTTTAAAATTCTTGGTGAGGGGCAGGAAATCAGTTCATTTGGGTTATGTTAAACCTATTCAGTATGGGTGTCCTCCACAGGCTGCAGGTGGATATCTGCTCCACGGTGGAGCTGCAGGGGGACAGCCTGCCTCACCATGGTCTTCACCACGGGCTGCAGGGGAATCTCTGCTCCAGCACCTGGAGCACCTCCTGCCTCTCCTTCTTCACTGACCTTGGTGTCTGCAGAGCTGTTTTCACATTCTCACTCCTCTCTCTGGCTACAAATGCTATGTGCCATTTTTTTTCCCCTTCTTAACTCTGTTATCTCAGAGACGCTACCACTGTTGCTGGTTGGCTCGGCCTTGGCCAGCGGAGGGTCTATCTTGGAGCGAGCTGGCATTGGCTCTGTCGGACACAGGGGAAGCTTCTAGCAGCTTCTCACAGAAGCCAACCCTGTGACCCCCACCACTACCACAACCTTGCCTCGCAAACCCAATATACCAAAGCAGCTAAATCAAATCAGTGTGTAGTACTAAACTGTAGATCCTGTATTTTTAAAAATAAACTACTTTTCCTACAATGTTACAGATTAGCCTTTCCACAAAGCTATAGATAGGATCCTATACAGAATGTAAGCATTTAGATGCTTTAGATAAGTGCTGAAATGCTTGAGACATTAGACGTGGCCTCTTAACTTGGAGCCAGTGCCCCTTGCTAAGTACTCAGAGATATGTCATGGTTTAGCCCCAGCTGGCAACTA
>NW_010522938.1:7109-7783 GCF_000687285.1 Phaethon lepturus
AAAACATCAGCATGTTATCAACATTTTCTCATCCCAAATCCAAAACATAGTCTCACACTAGCTTCTGTGAAGAAAATTAACTGTATCCTGGCTGAAACAAGGACAAGATACTTCAACTTTACTTTTCATCTGTACTGGACTTAACCCAGACAGTTTACAATAGCCTGGAGGAAAGCAAGAGCAATCACTGACCAGTTCTAATTTAGCTAATCGGCTAATTAGCTATTTCAGCTAATCTGATTTAGCTCAAGTGCTGATACTTGGCACAAGGAATCCTGAAACTGTGTGTCACCCTACAATACCCCGATACTGCCAGTAGAAAAAAACCAAACATGTTAGATGAGGACAGAGATCCAGAATACTGGTTTGTATAAGATCTGTAAGCAATTAACCAACATGTGGAAGACCCCATCCTGTAGTACGAGACCCCTCAACTATTCTTTTACAAATACCACATTGGGCAAAATACTTTACCGTTATTGATCTTACCGCAGCCTTTTTTAGCATTCCAGTAGATTAAAAAAGTCAGCTGTTATTTGTGTTTACATGGACAAGACAGCAGATGACCTGGAAGCGTCTCCCCCAAGGGTTTGCGGGTTCCCCTACAATATTTTCGCGGATATTAAGAAGTTATTTAAAAGACGTAAAATTGCCGGGAGAATCAGCACTTGTAC
>NW_010522939.1:0-1162 GCF_000687285.1 Phaethon lepturus
TGTCTGTCTTGAGTTTCATAAGCATTTCTTTCATTGTAACTAGTTATACATATTCATTACATTTTTTGAGAAATCTCTGCCTCCCTGCCTATCTACTACATGTACATAATGCTGGCGTTGCAAAACTACACTACGCATGCACCAGGGGTCTCGGGTGGTCGTTTGGGGAGTTAACCCCCTACTCCTTTTTGCGTTTTATGGTCACAGGTCTCCTGAGGATAATTTCTTCTCCTTGGATGTTTGCCCCTTCTGTTGTATAGCCAAGCCATTCTTTCTTAACATCCTTGTTTGAGCACTCCTGCTAGGATGTTTCTATTCTCAAGGTTAAGATATCTTCTCTGTACTCATTAATCTCTCAGTCCTTGCTCTAAACTCTTCTTTGTTTTAATTTCATGAGACCTTTTGGTTCTACACACATGCTTTCCTTGTGATGAACTATTTAGACATAGCTGAAATGTTAGCATTGAGGCAAGTATAGCCTAAGGACTATGAGAGTAGGTTGTTAAACATAATCAGACAGTTATTAGGCTAAAGAAATCTGTACAAAAGTTAAACTAATCATGTAATCAATAACCTTCCAGAAAGTACATAAACGTATCAATTTCTAATTGTTTAGGACAATGATGCTGCTTTACCGCTCATTCTCAGTGCTGCATTAATTCTAAATCTCTTTATACCAGAGACTTTGAGCTGGTACTAATATTATTTAACTTTTAGCTGCCACATAAATGGAGAACACATATAAGTAGTTATGTCAGTGCTAAGAGCTCTTTAAAAAAATAATCCCTCAATGGAAACTTTCAAGCAGCATAACATGGAAAAATCATACAATGATTTGGCACAAGGAGGAAGTCAGAGAAAATACAATTTTACAACATTGCTCTTACGATATAACTACCGCACTTTTTTAATCTTTTATAGCTACCTAACTGTTGTTAAGAGAAAGGTTTTCCGCTCACCCCTCAAGTCTCCTGCCGGCTTGAAGTAGGGAAGACGATACCCCTTCTCTCACACTAGAAAGCGAGCGGGGTCAGAGAAACGCTTCACCATACTAAAGAAAGAGTCCTCCCTCACTCTCCCCCTGCAAAAAAAGAGGGGGGGGGGGAGGGAGAGCAAACACCGCACTAAGAAGCACCACTGCCCTCACCTGGCGCGGGGGGAA
>NW_010522940.1:0-4409 GCF_000687285.1 Phaethon lepturus
AGAGCCCCTCACTGACGCAGAGCCCTGGTCCCCTCTAGCAGCTGGTTTTGGAACACACACTGTTCGTGCCCCATGGCGGGAGGTTAAAGACCCCAATGGCTCCAGTAGCTGACGCTGAGACCCCAGTGTCTCCAGCAGCTGGCACCACAGGCCAAGGCACCCACAACCCCGGCCTGACTCCAGTGGCGGGCACCAGTTTTCACCCCCCTGAGATGGGTCTCACCAAGCTGGCTGCAAGTCCTTGCCACACACTCACACACACGGCAGAGGCTGAGATTACGTGAAGGGATAGTTAAGAAAATATTTACTAAAACAGATTGGCCTGCTACAAAAACAAGGAAAAACCAAACAATTTTAACAAGACATTATTCGTTACAACTTACCTTGTAAATTCAGTTTTTTACACGTGGTTTTGGACGTACCAACAGGACATGCATAGATGTCTCCAGTTCTGTTTGCGGGATAGCCACTCCAGGGTGAGCCAACCAACAACCTAAAGTAACAGGAACTTCATCAGGTCTTTAATGGTACTGGAAAAGTCCAGCAGCATTATTGCAGAGCACACTGGAGGTAACAGGTAAAGAGGCTTTTACCACCTAAGGCACTCAGGAGCCTTCTGCAGAGCTGTTTAGAAGCTTTACTTGCACATTAATATACTGGCTTCACCAGGGGCCACTTCAGTGGCGAAGCCTCTTGGGATTAGGCTGCCTCCAACACACGTACTATTGCTCCTGTGACATTTTGTCATAGTGTCAGAAGAAATACAATGAAGATATTAATAAATACAGATGCATACAAATGTAGAAATATATATATATGTTGGGGATTGAGAGAAAAAATGTATTGTCCTGGGAGTTAACTGTTTCCTTTTAAGTTATTCTTTTAACTGATAAGCATTTCCTACAGGGTCTGCTTAGCAACAGTCAAATGTCTGTGTCTGAGCTTGAACACTACCACACCTTCACAACACTGAGTCAGAAAGAAAATACTGCAGGTGATAAGAGTCTGCTGCATGAAGTATTTAATCCTGAACAAGAAAGTTAAGACTTATGATGATTCGTGCCTACAATACAAAGTGGTTCACTTTCTCTGACTCATTCCTTTGTCTGCCATAAGGTTTCCCCTTCAATACCTGCTCCTCAAGACCCCTTCAATTTTTATCTGAAAGCCTTCACAAAACCGGTTAATGCACCCCCGGGGAATACTGCTCAAGAACACCTACTTTTCAGCACGACCCTCCGAGGGAGTGAAACCACCAGACACTATAGGGCCATGTAGGGCTGCCAGAGAAGGACAATTCTTTATACAGTTTAATGTGCAGTGAAATAAGGGTAAGGCAAAACATGAACATAGGAAGATGATCTCTAGGGATATGAAAAAATGCAACAGCTGATTAGAAAGCAGGGACCATAGGTATTTGCTCCAGCAGCAGTATGACTTTCCTTTCATACAGAACCATCTATGGTAGTAATTAATGTATTTATGGGACAGTAAAAGAACAAGCAATGCGACCCCAGTGCAGAGTACGGAGTTTCATAAGAAACCATCTTTTTCAATTGGTCAATAGGTTCCTAAAAGCAAAATTGTCATCCTCTAAAATTTTATAGGTAGCTAATGCGAACACCTTGCACTATAAAAATAACACATTTCATGAAATTACTACGTTCCAAAGCAATCTATATATCATATTAACTTTCCAGGGATCATCTGATTTTACTGCTGCAATTTTACAACTAGTTTGAATCAAATGGCTTTGATAAAAATACATAGTTTTAGAGGCACAAGCAAGAGTTTGAGTCCTTATTAGCTTTCTCAAAGAAAATGCCGCTAACTACTTTTTTTAAAATTTATTCCATCTCAATTAAACACAAACTTAAGAGTACAAATAATGTTATCCTGTTTTACCAGGTTGGGGGGTGGGGTAACTTCAGATTCTATTTTCTGCTTGTAGGAATATTTTAAAAATACCTACCTCCTTCTCAATTACCTTGTTGAAAAATAGTCATTACACAGGCAGCAGGAACAGGATTTTGTGTACTTTTAGCATCTCTAAACCTGCAATTCAGGTTCATATAAATACCTCTCTATAGAAAAACAGTGTATGTTAATACTAGTTGCGAGGAGGCCTCTGATCTTCTTGTTATTTTCTGAGGAATATAGCCTTTTCTGCACAATGGAAACCCAGGACCAAATAACCAGAGCTCCTGAGAAACTACTCCATCGGTCACGCACTGATAGATGATACAACCTGCAAACACTTGCTGTGACACAGAGGGCTGGAGCCAGTCAATAGTGATTGACAGGAGGAAGACATGGTGTTACAGTCTTCCCCCTTGTTCAGTGCTACAGAGTTATTTATAATTATAAAATGGTAACTGGGCTGATGGGAGGGAGAAAGGGCTAACAGCTTTCGCGGAAAGATAAAAGTTTTAAAAAGGATAGCAGCACTGCATGTGTAATATCTGAAACTGGAACAGGTGTTCAGCATTAACTGTCAAGCTGAACATTGCAATATGTACATTTATAAATATTTGTATGTTTTTTCTAAGTTTCCTAGAAGGCAAATGGATTTCAGAGTCCCTGCAGAAGGACAGCTACTGTTCAAAGAATGACCTTAATAGATCTTGGAAATACCCTCTGCACCACTCCATCTGCTCATGAAACTCACTGTAAATCTCTGCACCACACTGGCATCGCTCTGCAGCCATGGGTCACCCTGAAGACCAAAGCACATAGTTTTGCTCACAGAGCGAGAACAAGAGGAGAACAAGAGTGCTTAGGCATGCACTGTCCCCAAATCCAAGCCTAACTTGAACCCTCACTCTTGCTATTGGCATAAACTACAGACAAACACCATCCAGAGAGTTTAGAAAAAGCAGTTCTCTCTCTTTCAGCATGCATATTTGTGCTCACTCCATGGGCTTTCTGCTGCTTAGCAGTAATATGGGCTCTGAAACTCCTGTTTTCCCCAACCTCAACATTAATTCCAACCCATACATCTATTTATGCCAAGGAATCATCACTCTTTATACCAAATCCACTTATAGAACTTAATACCAGAATTATATTTTACTTTTGCTAGCCCTAAAACTAACCTTGTAGCTGTTGCTACAGAAAAATGTAAGCCAAACAAGCCAAACTCTTACAATTTTAAATCCAAATCTAAATCTACACCAACTGTGCCCAAAGCAAACTTAATTTTATCTTTTTAGATTGCACTCCTTGTATTTTGCTAGAAGTTATTATACTACCTCCCCCTTTTCTATATTAGCCTTCCTTGTAGATTTGTAAGGTCCATGAATCTCAATGCCATAACTATGCTGTAGGACAAAAAATGCCACCCCGTACACAGAATTTAAGACTTAGAACTGACTATTACTAACACTGTGATTTTCAGAAATGAACAAAGCTATTAAACCCCTTCCCTTACTTAACTAGTCTAACCTGCCATCAACACACTCCTGAAAAAAAGTTATTAACTACCTTCTGCCTAGCTCTCTACTTTTAATTGCCAACCTTAAAGATCCTAGGAAATAACTTGATTATTGTTTCTTTTGTATCCTGAGCCTTACTTAAGTTTAATACTAGCCTTAATCTACATTAGAAATCAGCAAGTCCTACTTGCCTTTAAAAATCAACATAAACCATTACTTTAGAGAGTTACACAATACTGCTCTGGAAAAATGCATGTGTATCTTTCTAAAACATCAGAAGGGAATAAAGCAAGAGAGTATCTGGCTACCATCCTGCTAACTACAAAAATATTTTTTACTGTGATTAAACAGGATGCACATCATAAAGCAGAATGAAACCGAATGTATCAGGAAGGAATGCAAGAAATGAGTACTAAAATACTTGAAAACACTTGTTTCCAAATAAACTGTATCATGTATAGTGTATTAATCAAGGGTCTTCTTCAGCAATGAGTTAAATATTTATTTTTACAAAACTTCCTTATGTGTCCTTGCAGACTGTCCTTACACAATATTATAGTGATTAGCGTGCACTATTGCCACTGATTTTATTATTCAGCTCCTGAATCAGTCTCCAAAACTGTATACAAAGCAATGGAACTACATGAAGTCAAATAAAGTTCAGCGGCAATGCCATACCACACAGGCTGCAGGAATGGCAGATTAAAGTGCAACAGGAATTATTTCTGGGAAATTACACCATGACAAAGCTAGTAACTGGCAAAGTGTGATGTAGCAGAAAACAAAATCAGAATTCATGGCAAAGGGCTGAATTCCCAGCTGTTGTCAGAGCACGTTTTATATTTTCTGGTTTCTTTTTTTTTTTTTTTAATTTTCAGGCATTTGCTCTTCAGTGTGTTTTTTTAAACATGAAGATAGCTAATAGGAAATAGGAAAATAAAAGTAGAAAGGACCTCTTAAATCATCAGGCCCTTT
>NW_010522940.1:4440-8302 GCF_000687285.1 Phaethon lepturus
GGAAGTGATGAGTAGATATGAAGACCAGAATACTCTTCACTCTCATAGATGCTTCTGTGTACACCCTAAACCACTCATCACCATCTAAAACTTTTGATCCTTTGAACAAAAGACTCAAAACTTCAAAAACTACAATGAGCTATGGCAAGAGAGTTTGAATGACAAATTTAAAAAGCCTAGAAGACAGAAGCCAGAGCTGCTTCTGTAAGCAGGAAAAAGGCAAACTGTAGGGCATGCAGTTGGGGAAAGCAAAAGCTGGGCAAAAAACTCAACATTAGCAGTAGTGCTGACACTGAAAAGATGAACCTATAACAATGGCAGCATTTTGTTAAAAAAAAAACCCAAGCAGTTGGCAGAAATTACCCTCCTCATTAAAATCAGAAGGCTTTGAAAATGTATTGATTTCAACAAAAGTTGCGACAGAAATGTGTCTTTTTGGCAAAACATCTTATTGGTCTGAAGAGGCAACACACCAGCTCAGAAGGGCTGCTGGGCTTTGATGACTACTGGGTAGTATGCAATGATTTTTAAAATTATTTAGTAGTGCAATGATTATGTGATACATTAGTAAGGGCAGTGCATATTAAGGCGTCACTACTGACATGGTAAGGAATAAAAAAAAAATATTTAAAAAAATAAAAATCCCATAACATAAATTACAAAACAAAATTTAAAAATTCCAAATCCTAAGCATGCAGACACAACTGAGCAGGGTGGCTGCAACTTGATACCAAACAGTACCTCAACAGCAGACTGAGATTTTAGCTCTGTTGTGGGATGTATCCACAGACTGAAGACACATATGGCTAGGAAAAAGCATTTTAACAGCTCTATACAGCTATGCAATATTCCTTACCTGAGACAGATATAAAAACAAATCTCAGCATGGACTAAGTATTGTTATCTTTGCAGAATGTACTATCAGCTGCTGTTCAGGGCGTGCACATTCAAGATGAATTTGACAGGGTACAATCCACCTTTCTAAAAGATGATGTTTATAAAGTAACAGAGAATTTGGTCTCAATTTAAGGTTCAAATACAGATGATCTCATGACAGGGAGAACCAGAGCGTAAACTGAATGATGTTTCTTGTTGTGGCTAATTACTTGTGTGGTGGACTGCCTGAACCTTTCTAATTGATGAGTTTCTTTGGTGTTCACAATTTTCCTTGAGTTCATTAAAGAGGTCCTGTTTTGAAATTCCCACCAGACACCGTGAAAAGCTTGAGCTGCGCTTGACTTGCAAGTTTGTCCTTATTTACGAACATCACATGCCATCAATGCCCATCAATGCAGAGCAAACCAGTGTCCAATTATCCTGGATCATCTGACTCTACACAAAAAGGGGCTCCCTTGCTGGTTTGTGTCACAGCTTCCCAACGCACACCAGCCCCCTCTATAGCCCTGCGCTCCTGGTTTGGACTGTCTTCCCTCTTCTCTCTGAACTCATCTCCAAGCAAAAGTGATAAGACTGCTGCATGCAGTCCCAATTCTGCAAAAAATTCTTTTCTCTTCCTAACTTTCTGTAGCTCTTATTGCCTCAGGAAATGTACCTCCCAGAAATAGAGCTGAATAACATAAAAAGCATCTTCTGTTTTTTCTGTATCTCTCCTTTCTGCTCTTTGAGAGAGTACAGGAGGATTTTTAAATCTGTATTTAATACAGCACCATGTGATTTTATTAACAGAAGTTAAGGTTTAGGAAGTGATGAAATTTCTGGTGGATCTCAGATTCTGGTTATAGAGAGGTTATACCTCTCCCTTGGAGAGAGGTACCATCTCAGCAGTATTTCACGTGGTGAGCAGCCCCACTGTTTCTCAACAGTTTTCAAGTACATTCTTGCTGCACAATGACTGTCTCTTCATAAAAGCATACGGTGATAAATGCTCCCCTCTACCAGAAAGCAGTGTCCCCATCTTATGCAAAGCTTGGAATGTTTATCTGACTCCTAGTTCAGTCATGTCAACGAGCAGTCTGCACACTGACTGCAGCCTCTGCATTGCTTACAGGAGAAACCAACTCTACTGAACAGCTTGAGTGTCTGTTTTTTTTTTTTTAATAATGCACACAAGAAAAAGCTTTATTGTCCCAAGAAAAAGAAAATAGCCTAGAAATGAAGAGAACAAGGGAGTTAACCATGACTGACTTTTTTTTTTTAAGATTGTCTAACGATTTCTTGAGAGCCAGACTGAAAAGAGCTTTTCTTCACTGAAGAGTCTCTAACAAGTCATGGTTACTCGAACAAGAGCTGAGAAAATTCCCCTAACTTTTGGAGCTATGGGCTCCTATGCAACTGTGCAGTGAATGAACATATGATGAACTGCCTATCTACAGAAAAGTTTCCCAGATTCGTATTACTGATATACTTGGGAAATGTATAGGAAAAGTTAATCCAAAATTAGTTTCTTTCCTGAACTCCACCACGCATTACCCAAGAAAGTGGTAGTGGTGCAGTTTTTATATCAGAATTAAAAATAAAACAGGGAAATATAAAACATAAATAGCTTGGGTGACTGTGGAACCTAATGCTTGTGTTGCACACTTACAGAAAAACTTACAAGAAGGATAAAACACAAGACATAATTTCTCCACGTATGAGCCAAATCATTCAATTCACTTCAGGGACACATTCTTGTTCTCCTTCAATGGCTTTACACAGAAGTTTTTTAAAAAGAGAGCTTTGATTTATGGGTGACTAAACACATAATTAAAGCAGGCAGAAACACAGTGAGAAGCCACAACAACATCAGGCTACGAGTGGGGGTAGGTTGGCAGCCTACACAACGGAGGGAGAGAAAACACCGAGCTCTTACTTGTTGGAGGATACAGCTCTACTCTCCTCTTACTTTGCCTCCTGGTCACTGGTGGTAAACACGGTAACGCCAGAGATGCAGTGACACCTAGGTAGTCTTACACCTTTGCATATGCAACCAATGGCAACTGCACAGTGTCTCTGTGCAGGGCTATGCATAAATGTCTCGGCTAGCTCAGTATTTTTGTATGGACTTTCCCAAACATGAACTGTAAAACACATTTGCATATGCATTTCCATGGATTTCAGATTTTGACATCTTTCTTTCTTTTTACTGAAAAAAAAGTCCAGTTACTTACTATCCATCCATCATCACTTAAGCAAACATGACAGTTTTTGGTTATTTTGGTTCTGACACTAGTGCAATATACGGAGAATGACACATGTAAAATTTTGTCTTGGCTTATGATAATGTTTGACTTTCCGCTATAGAATTAAAACCATGTATACACACATAACCAGTTAACGTAGTTGAGTAACACTGAGCTATTGGTAGACCTATAATCCTTGCCGTGAAAGATACCTTAAGCTTTGCTGTTGCTGAGGCTGCAAAAGAGGAAATAATGTGTTTTCCACTAAATGGGCTTAATCTGGGTTAATATTTTAAAGTTCTTTTTGAAACCAACATTACTAGAAAAAAAATTTTACTAATTTCTCATCAAGCCCAATGCTGTGGTAACAACACATTTAAATGAAATGCGAAATTATAAAAGAAAAATAAACTGCAACAACTTTTCCTTAACTTTTTAACTGGACATATAACAAGCTGTTTAAATTGCTTACCATTTGCCTTGTTCATTTATAAACTGTTGAACTGCATATCCAAACTGTTCTCTTGATGGACCGGAAAATATTTTTGCATCTAGGAGTCCAACATTGTAGGCTTCACAGCAGTTATGAAGAATGCCTGTTAACAGGAAGATTATGATTATCACAGAAGCAATTAAAGAAGAATTTTGATCCCAGTGAAAAAGGCTCTTCATCTGTGCCAGCTCCCCCGATAGAAGAAAATAAAATGTAGCCTTTGACACATGCAAGAAAAAAACAGCTC
>NW_010522940.1:8319-9215 GCF_000687285.1 Phaethon lepturus
TACAGTACACATCTGCCCATGCATAATGCCTGTCTAGCACTCTTTACAGGCGTTCCAAAAGTTTGGGCAGAGATCAATGACTCATTCACTGTTTGACTTAACAAAAGTTGCAGCATAATAGGAATGGTTTAGCTGAAGGGAGGCAAGTTATATGATTCAGAGGTCTGTTATCCTCCTTTACCTTAAGGCATAAGTTAAGCTTACGGCACAGCAAACACATCAATGGCCTGCTGAGGTATATTAAAATGAAAATACACTGACTGTAACTGCTAATACTGTTTATATTCTAGTGTCTATCTGCAACTTAATGTTTGAAGAACTGGAAAAAAAATCAGATTTATCTACTGCATCAGAAAACCTACATCTTTGAGTCATTTCATTATCATGCCAGAAGCCTTTGTTTTCAGTCCAAACAGTCTGAACAGTTGTCCAAACAGGAAAACTTAGAAATACAGACATGTAAGATAGAACAGCATTAATAAATCATGACACTTAACACTGAAACTCCACTTTGCTGTGGTCATGGTATTGCTTTTCCTTGGGTACTTGCGTGCCTAGGACTAAGTGTACACCACTCCATGCCATTCTGGGGGGACCCGGCAGTGTGGGCTGGGGACAAGGTCCTAAGTATCATGAGTTTGCACGTCATGGGGGCCAACTCCTCATTCATAAAGGATCTGATGTATTTCTGATCAATAGCTGTAGGTGGACATTTAGGAGAATGTCCACTACAGAAGCTGTAGGAAAAGGGCCAGAGTCCCACCAGAGCTCTTGATCCCAGGTGTAAGAAATCAGGAAAAGATTTCAAGTGGTCAGTGGCTCAATATCCAGATGGAGATCGGTGACGAATGGTGTCCCTCAGAGCTCCATACTGGGACCAATACTCTTTAATATCT
>NW_010522941.1:0-399 GCF_000687285.1 Phaethon lepturus
ATGGATTGGTGACATTTGACATTTTCTACAAAATATTTTGATGCAAAATGGCACCTCCGTCACAAATTATTTTCCGAATCTTGGTTTGGGTTTGGGTGGGATTTTTTTCAGGTTTTTCTTTTTTTTTTTTTTTTTTTTTTTCATTCTGGGGGGGGGAAGAAAAAAAGAAAAAATAAAAAGGGGATTGCACAGGGTGAGATTTGCAAACGAGCAAAGGAAAGAAAGGGTCATCATTTCCCCACCAAAAGCAAAGGGGTCACGGTGGCCGTGCCGCTGGGTGGGCAAAGCGAACAGCACTGCTGGGCGCAAATGCACCAAAAAAATGCAGACTTGGCTCGGGGGCATCGCCGTGCCCCCGCTGATGCACCCGCACGGCCCTTGGGGACCCCCCAGGGGGCT
>NW_010522941.1:440-934 GCF_000687285.1 Phaethon lepturus
GTACCCCCGTGGGCCAGGCCCCCTCCCCGGCATGGCGGCGGGTACCGGCGCGGGAACTGCTGAACTCTGTGCTACCAGACACCTCGGGAAAGCTGAAATGACTTTAAATGCCTAAACATTTTAAAACAAACCCTGGAACAATTCAGCTCCTAACTCCTCGCCCGCTTTCTCTCCCTCCTTGCGCTCTCTCTCCCATTTTTACGGTTTCCAGAGCTGTTTTACGCCTCATTACCTGCGCACTGTGAGTGATGTCTGTCGGTCCTAGAGCTGTAAATACCTTAAATCATGCTTCATTAAGAATATCTATGGTGCTATTAAAGAGCTATAATAGACAACGAGTTAACAGATGATTAAATATGAACTCCATTTGTGTCAGTCACCAGCAGGCAGGAAGAGGCTTTAAGTTTTTTTAAACTCACTCTCATTATCTGGGGAAGTGGGGCTGCAGCTGGCGGGGATGGAGGGGGATGGAGGGATGCTGGGGTGGGGATGGA
>NW_010522942.1:0-490 GCF_000687285.1 Phaethon lepturus
CAGTCTTCTGGCTTCTGGCCCATCAGGTACTAATGCAATGATACCTCGTTTTGCGGCCTCTTTTGTAGCTTTGTCTGCCAATCTATTACCTACATTTACAATCGTCTGACCAAACTGATGAGCTTTACAATGCATTACTGCCACTTCTTTTGTTTTTTGCATCTTCCAGGAGTTGTAGAATTTCCTCCTTATATTTGATTGATGTTCCTTGGGCTGACAGCAGTCCTCTTTCTTTCCAGATGGCTCCATGAGCATGGATTACACCAAACACATATTTAGAATCAGTCCAAATATTCACTCTTCTTCCTTCAGCTATTTGTAGAGCCCACCTTAATGCCACTAATTCTGCTTTCTGTGTTGAGGTACTTACAGGTAGTGTCCTTGATTCTACTACTTTCAGAGGTGGTGACAACAGCATACCCAGCCATTCATTTTCCTTCTCATACAAAACTGCTATATAGAGCTATATCTGTATATAGCTCTAGATCAG
>NW_010522943.1:0-6974 GCF_000687285.1 Phaethon lepturus
CTCCGACCCCCGCCGTCGGCCCAGACGGAGATTTCACCGCTGGCAGCGTACGTTCGGTATACGTATAGACTGTATACGCACACGTACGCGCTAGCCACGCGGTTACGGTCCGGAACCGGCGCTGAGCCGAGAAGCTCCCTGTGGATCGCGCTCCCCCGAGAAACTTCCTATTCCCCGCACAGATTCGCTCTCAAGCCGGTGCCCTTGCAATGCCCCGAGGGCTTGCAGAAAGCATCACCCCACCCTGCTTTAAGATTTCTGCTCACGGGCCGCTTCCACGTGTGGCAAGCTGGGCTGACCACACTTTCACCACGCAGCTGAAGTGACACACCTCTCTCTAGAGCCCGCCATGTCGGGCCCAGGCTCACCCTCAGTGTAACCTCCCTCTGGAAAACGAGCAGCCTCCCTGCTTCCACACCTCGTCGCTTTGAGTCTCTTTCCAGAGCAGCTCTATGACCAAAGAGAAGGAAAATAAAATCCAGGCACACGCACACGAGAGCTCTCCTCTTCGCAGTCTTTAGTTTATACCCTCTGCTTTGCATGGGGGCACGAGATTTCGGCCGCGGCAAATTAAAGGCCGGGAGCTGGAGCACGACGGCTCTAAACCCAACAGAGCAAAGCTCCAAACCAAACCACGCGAAGACGGCTCTTGGCTTCGGCGCAAGCCTTTGTTCAGTTTCATTGCACCGGGAATCGGGCGCGATGGAAGAAGCTCGCCAGGATTTATCGCGGCAGCAGAGCTCAGGGAGCACGGCAGAGACCTGGGCTTTGAAACCCTGCAGTGCGGCAGCAGGGCACGCGGGCGGCGGGCGGGAGTTAACAGCAGAGGGGTGGATATCGGTACGGCACCGTACCTGGGGTTCCTCCTCTCCTAGTTTAATACTGGAGACCCGAGAGAGGGGCAAAATGCTTCGGCTTGTCGTGGAGAAGTTGGCTTGAAGGTCATGCTGACGTTCAAGTCCACCACTACCTCCAGAGGCAGAGGTAGCCCAGGTTCAGCCAACCCTCTCTAAAAAAGGATACCAACCCGTGTCCAGTGCCAGGAGGAGACTTCTAAGGATGCTCTAGGAGATACAAACAGCAAGCTAAGGAATCATTGGGATCTTCTCGCTGTATTCAAAGCCCTGCCTGGCCATAAACGCAGGTCGGTTTTCACGCTAGCAGAGCTGAGAGGAAGCCGGAGCCTACCCCGCTTCACATCAGGCACCAGCTCCACCTCAGGTGTCGTTCCTGCACGAGTCAGGCAATAGCCCCGGCACAACTTCCAAGCCCCAGCAAGATCGAGAGGAGCGGATAAGCCAACAGGAACAGGTTCGGCTGTAAAGAAACGACTCCATTTTGGAGCCAGAGGAAAAACAGCAAAGAAGGAAGACCAGCAGTGACAGCGCTTCATGGTTTTCCGAGAGGTGCCCTCACCGCCCGTTGTGTCCACCTGAACCCAGCACCGGGGTCTGGGCGGGAAGGAGTTGGGCAACTGATCAGGGCTACATCAGAAGCTGCTGTTGCTCCAGGAGCTCGCAGAGGGAGATAACCCCAAGAGGAGGTCTTCTTTCAAGCAGTGCCCACCAGCAGTGGTGCTTCTGACTTGCAGGTAGAAAGGTCCAACCCGCTACTCCCAAAGAGCATTTGGGCTTTGACTTTTCACCTTTTCTAACGTCAGTTCTTCAACCAGGTGTCGGGGCTGTGAGACTCACGCTAACGAAAGGAGCAGCTCACGCTGGAAAAAAACCCCATTCCCAGCAGGATCCTGTTAAGTCTTGGAGCTGCAAGCAAGATTTTAAGCACATCAAATTTTAACCAGGGCTTTTAAAGACTGCCTTCAAAACCAGGTCTCGAAGGCGGGACGGAGCATCTCCCTGCCAGGGAAGCACAGGAACTGGCACGAGGCGACGCAGTGCAGCAGTGCGGCGTCTGACAGCCAGGAATCCTGTACCCTGACTTGTCTACATATCAAAGGGAACTGCTCGCTTCAGCTTCGCTCCGACTTCTCCGTGCTGTCTTTGTGAATCTCAACCAGCTCTCTTGACCATTTCTTTACCGGCGCGGGAGAGCTGGGTAGGAAGGGGAGTGGGAGAGAAGGCAGGGATGACTCAGGACGCTGCAGATACACCACAAGATGCTGGCCCCTGTTCAGCACGCGGGAGGTGGTGCAGCACCTTGTGCTACCTGAACGATAAAAACAGGCATGGCAACTTAAAAGGGCACGGATCCGGCTCCAGCCGGCATGAGTCTCTCCTTGCCATAAATCATCAAGCCCAAAGCAAGTGCACAGAGAGACTTGGAGCAGCGCAGCGAGACCAGACCTTAAAAATAAGGTGCCTGAACGTGGTCTTTCAATCTGATGGGAAGCCCCGGTTAGAACTGACCAACCAAAAAAAAAAAAAACAAACCAAAAAAACCCCCAAAAACCAAAAAACCAAACCACGACCCTGAAGATGTGCGTCCACCTCGTGCTACACCGTACAATGTGCAGAGCCCTACCTGGAAAGGGGAGGAGGATGCTTCCTTGTCAGAGAGCTGATGGCTTAGCTCACACAGGACCCCACACTACCCCGGTGATTCCCAGCCCGTTAGCCAAGAGCTTCTGGGGGTCCTGATCTACCACAGGACAACGCGAACATGGACGCAAATCCTGTACTGAGCAGGGAGCAATGGCTTGGAGGGCACCCCATGTCCCCTTTTCGAACGGGCAGGTTAGCTAGCTCGATCTGTCATTGTTCCCGAAAACACTCGGCTCAACCCCCCCGACTATTTCGGTCGTTCCTATTTTCTCTGCAGAGAGCAGCAAATCTGGTTGGGAGCCAGCTGAGCAGTGGTGTTTAATGGATTGACTTGCCTATGGATTTCCTTAAAAAAAACAACAACAGCAGCACAACCGACCAATAAACCAGCAACTCCAAACATTTAAATAAATAGAAGACAGGATTAAATAAATCAGCTTAAAATTACTTTTTAGCCATTCCCAGTTATGTCACAGGGAGGAAATGCATCACCAGGGTCCTTTCTTCGCTGCTTTTTTTTCAAATATTAATAAGCAGTGTAATTGCAACATGACTCACTGCAACGCTCTGCCAAGCTGGAGGGACTAGCTGCAAGATGCAGACTTTCTAGAGCGCTGCAAGGGCAGATGTGTGCGTGGGGACTCTTTTGGAAAGGTCTGCATCGTAAGCAGCAGGGTATGGAAAACGGCCAGGCAGCCGCTCGCCTCCGCGAGCGCGAGTCATTCCCTCGCTTGCTTATTCCCTTCCCTCCCCTCCTAACAACCCCCGGCACGCGGGAGTTATCGCGGGGTCGGGGTGCGATGCCCTGAGCGCATCAGGCCAAGCAGACAGCGCCTGATTTTTATTCCAGGAGGAAGGTCTGGCCCCAAAAAACCCAGCCAGGACCACTCGTAGCTCCAGGCGAGAGGCATCCGGCTGATGGTGGACGCGCTACCAGCGCCCGGGCCAGCTGCGTGCCGACGCTGCCAGCTTCCCCCCCAAGCTAGAAACGCCCCGGGGTGCAAGGGAAAGGGGGAGGAGATGCCAAAGACGCCAAAACTGAGACGACTGGAAGGAGAGAGGAGGGATGAGGAAGAAAGACGAGGAAACGGTAAAAGGCGCAGCCCCTCGGGAAGGGAGGTGCAGCCTGGGAGATGAAGAGCACCGCACCGGCGGGGCAAGGAGCAGGCAGGAGCAGGCAGGAGCAGGCAGGAGCAGGCAGGAGAGCGAAGGCAGAGCAGGCTGGCTCACGCATTGCCGCCTTCGGGGAGCGCTCGTCCCACCGCACGGGCCCGAGCGATGCCTGGGGTGGAGAAGCAGCTCTTGGGCATCCACCGCAGCCCCACCAGGCGAGGCTGACGCTGCCCCGTTAGCGGCGGGCGCTGCTTAACCGCCTCGTGACTCGGCCGTCGCAGCAGGGGTTCGGACACGACCCCCCTCGCCTCCCTGCAGAGCTGTCGCAAGGCGCCCGAATTCTCACTCGCCAAGGACCTGACCACGGCTCAGCCCTGTGGAGAAGACCTCAGCTCTGGGACCTGAAGCCCCAGCCATCTTTCCCCAGGGAGGTGGAAAGGATTTTTAGGAGTAGGCTTTGAGAGATCAGCTCTCAGAGACGGGGAGGAAGGTTTATACAGAGGGTCCTGAACACGCCAGCCGAACCGAGACCTCAGGGCTTTCAGCCACCTGCAGGCTCTGCATTGGGTCGTCTTCCGTTTAGCCCACAGGGTTAAACTCCCCAGTGCCAACACTGGCCAGGCTTCACAAAACCCCTCGGTTCAACCCCCAAAAATCCAAAGCCCAGCTAGACATGGAGACAGCTTTCAGGAGGACTTCTGCAGCAGCTGCAGCACTTCACAGAATCATTAAGGTTAGAAAAGACCTCTAAGATCATCAAGGCCAACTGTCAACCCAACACCACCATGCCCACTAAACCATGTCCCCAAGTGCCATGCCTACACATTTTTTGAACACCTCCAGTGATGGTGACTCCACCACCTCCCTGGGCAGCCTGTTCCAGTGCTTGACCACGCTCTCCGTAAAGAAATTTTTCCTAATATTTAGTCTAAAAAGATACACTTATCCACTTACCTCATCCGACTCATCCGAGAGGGTCCGCAGCAAGATGGGGAAGAGGCTGTCAGTGTGTCGGAACATCTAGAACCAGAAAGACGGGTTGCATCAGTCCTACGGGCCTGGTCACCCCCATCAAGAGACCCCTCACCCCAGGGGAGGCTGCCAAAAGCTTCACCAGTGTTTTCCACCTAAGTTGGAGAGCTCTTCTCCCTTAAGCTACCAGGTATCCAGCAGCCAAAGCCTTCTCGGAAAAGGCAGGCGGACACCTGGTTGCAATGCTGCCGAGATAATTACAGCCAATTCAAAGGCAAGGAGCAGGCCAGGAGCAGGCGAGCTCAGTCCCACGGAGGGAGCAGCAGGCTCGCACGCCGAGTCCCTGACCCACCTTACGAGGGGTCTTGATGTACAAGTGGTAGAGCCATTTCAGGACTGCAATTCTGGTCATCATCCCAATGGACGTGTCATGAAGGTGGCAGTCCAGCACCTGAACTATGCCATCCAGGTTCAAGGTCACCTGGATCCTCTCGGAGCTGCACGGAAAAGGGAGAGGCGAGTTGAGTGCTGCAATGTCCAACTCGCTCCCCAAACTCCAACTCCCCCACAGCAAGGAGGTCTACAACACACCAGCAGCTGCATCAAACATCTCAGCTCAAACCCAGAGCAACCTCAGCTGTCCCCTTGGCCTGCTCCTGCCCCACACAGCCTGGCCACCCACGCTCCTTACTCTGTCCACCCAGATCTGCTCAGGGCAAACCCAACGACTGCGCTCAAGTCTTCAGAAGTTATGACAGCCAGGAAGCAAGCTCCAGGCTTGCAAGCCTGCGGGGGCATGGCTGGGCACGGCCGGGCACGGCCAGGTTTGCCCATGCGGCATGGGTAGCTTCTGCCCGGTGTTACAAGGTGGGGAAGCACAATGACAGACACAGCAGCACAGCAAAAACGCGCTTTGGAAACAACGGAAATCTTCCAGGCTTCAAAGTTTACCACTTTCCCAAAACAGCTGGTACCTAGGCACGACAAGACACCACGCTAGATGAATCCAGTACCGTGGCTGTGTTGAGAAACTGGTCCGTATTGCAGTCACCAGGCTCGGGGTTCAAAGGCTAGAGCGCCATAAAACGCATTCAGTCTCCAGTTCAAGTTTCACTAGTTCAAACATCTCCAGAGAACATCAACCCACGTGTCCTCACGCTCTTCTAGTTGGGGCCACCCAACCAGGTGAGGACATCCAGTTTCTGCTAATCCCAGCAGACTCGTGCTGAGGACTGCAGATGGTGCCCTGGCTGGCAACGTTTTTGGGATGCAGCTCTCTGCTACAAGGCCACCTTGAGAACACCATCTTGTTTCCCAAAAGCCATCCCAAAAGATGAGGATAACTCTTGGTCATCAGCCAGGGATGAAAGCAAACAACTCCCTTAGTTCACCAGGACGTTGCCTCTTCCACAACACCGGCAGCCTGCAGACCCTTAGTAAGAACTACGGTGAAAAACCCCGCAGTTTCTCCCCAAATAGTTGGGACCTGCATTAGCACAGGAGGCCCCAGTGCAGAAGAGGTCACGTTACGGCATTTTTTTATCCTGTTTATGATCTTGAAGTCTACCTGATGGTTTCCCACCTCCTCAACAGCAAGGACGTGGAAGTACCTGCCACGGGAGACCAGGATAAGGAGAGATGGTTGGAGCCGAGATGAATGGAGCCGACCTCTAAGGCCTTAGCTGCACTGAAGAGCTAAGTCGCTCCTGTCCTACCCAAGCTCCTCAATTTTTCAAGGCTGGACCAGACTCTTGCAGACTTTTTTAGCATCCGCAGAGCTGCTCTGCGTCTCGTTTGATGAGAAATCCTAAGGGGCAGATTTCTCGTGGTATAATTTGCAAGTAGAGCTTGTGGCTTAACAGGATTTGATCTTCCCCAGGACACGCGTTGCAAGGGCGAGACGAGGAGGCTGCGGTGCGGAACAGCCCTGCACATCTCCGACTGCTCGATCCGCCGCACGTAGAGGATGCCGGGGACTGCAAATTGCACTTCGAGGCAGACTAAGTTTCGCTTTGATGTTGCAAACAACTGCCGAGGGCCAAACGCTCCGACGTGCGGAACTGAGGGGAAGGAGGGACCCGCAGCACGGGTTGTTTGGGAGACGGGATGTCCGAGGGAGCAGCATTCCAGGTGACGTAAGCCAGCCCGAACCAGCCCCACATCTTGTTTTCCCACAGAACCAGCTCCCGCTGCAGCGCCGCAGCCTGCCACATCCCCAGCGCCGGGCTCCCGACAGCAGAGGAGCACGAACCCTCACCCCAATGACCACTCCATGCCAAACCACGCGTGGCCTGCACGGGAGGGCAAAAAACCCCTCAGCGTAACACGTGTTTTCAGAGGGAAGCGGCCGAAAGGACAGCGCAGAGAAGCAGCACGCGAAGCCGGCCG
>NW_010522944.1:0-8660 GCF_000687285.1 Phaethon lepturus
TTCGTGTGGGACGTGCTGTGCCTCTTGTCCGGGGCTTCAGAGGCCGAGGAGGGAAAACAAGTTAAAAGGAGAAGACGGGGACGCGTTGCAAAGCCGTTTGAAAAGGAAAATGAGGTGATACAGCTTGCAAACATCAAAAAGAAAAGGTCAAAAGCCGTTGTTTTGTGCTGCGGTCAGCTGTCTGTGCTTGCTAGATCATAGAACAGTCTGGGTTGGAAGGGGCCTTTACAGTGCGCTGAGCAGGGACATCGTCAGCTGGATCAGGTTGCTCAGAGCCGCGTCCAACCTGACCTGGGATGTTCCTGGGCAACCTGGGCCAGTGTCTCACCACCCTCATTGGGAAAAATTTCTTCCTTACATCTAGTCTAAATCTGCCCTCTTTCAGTTTAAAACCATCACCCCTTTTCCTATTGCAACAGGCCCTGCTGCAAAGCCTGTTCCCATCTTTCCTGTCAGCCCCCCCTCAGCCCTGGCAGCTGCAGGAAGGTCTCCCCGGAGCCTTCGCTGCTCCAGGCTGAGCCCCCCCAGCTCTCCCAGCCTGTCCTCCCAGCAGAGCTTTTCCAGCCCTCGGAGCATTGCTGGGGCCTCCTCTGGCCCCGCTCCAATAGTTCCCCATAAGCAGAAGGCATCAATAATGCCAATTGTCATCAATAATGTCTGAAAATTGGGATTGTAGCTGAACAAGAGGATTTAAGTGTTGGGTTATTATGTACCCAGTGGGAGAGCTGTGTGGGACAGACAGTCCCAATGAGGAAGGCTAAGGTTGGTGGAGAATCTTCATCTTTCTTTAAAACCTGCTTTTGTATGCAAAATTGAAGAAGTTCCGTGAGGATTGTGTGAGGTTATCCAACAGATGCCTGTTAAACAGCGTTGGCACAAAGTTTTAATGCACAGCTTAAACTTAAAGGTTGAATGGCTTATTTCTCGCATTGCTGTTTGGTCTGTATTCTTAATTGGAGCACTGCTTCAGAGGACAATAATATATATATGACACTCAAGCCAGAACGGCAAATAAGAGTTTCCAACTGCCAGTACCATTGTAGTCTTCATTCCATTGCACCTTTAATTTAAATATTATTCGCAAAAAATGCCACAACTAAATAAAGTCATCTAGAGGGATATATGCAGCTTAAATTAAGGCTCTAATTTAATTTAAGTCCTCGATGTCCTAATTTCCCCGCAGGGTGTCTGAATTCAGTTGCCATATCTCTGGGTGCTGCCAGGTCTTTGATACACTGGAGGGCTATGAGCACCACTACAACACGCTGCACAGGAATGTCTGCTCCTTCTGCAAGCGTTGCTTTCCGTCAGGGCGTCTCTTGGATATTCACATCTTGGAGTGGCATGACTCCCTCTTCCAGATAATGGCCGAGAAGCAAAACATGGTGAGTCGGCATGCCCAGCCCTTCGCTTATGGCTGGTGTGCTGTTAAAGAATTTCACCAGACTGTGGGTATCTCTAGGTTTGCTTTATTAACAACTCAGAGTTGGGCCATCACCTCGGTGAGTGGCAAAAACTTACAATACAGACCTTCTACATATAGTCCTTCATGGTATTATGTAACACAAAAGATCTTGGTATTTTTCCACGAAGTCTCATTTCTTAGTATTTCATCAACTTTTGAAAGTCCATCAATTTTCCAGCTTCAGCTTATTCTTATCATTCTGTTTCAGTTCCTCTTCTGAAGTTGCTGTTCATTGATGCAGTCTCGGTCATCACGATCGCTTATCTTTCTTATCATTCTTCACCTCCAATTTTCTAAGAAAAACTCAGGATGTTTTATTAACATGTGCTTAACCTATGTCTAATGTTGAATATTTTACCCCTTCTAAATTGCTTACTCTATATTAATCACTTACCTCCTATCTTTGTTATGTCTTAAACTTAATACTTAAGACTGATTATCTATTGATTTAACTCGACTGGGTTTTAAACCAGCCATGGTACGGGCTATACAGGGGACAAGTGAGCGGTTTTGGCATGGACCTATCAGTATTGTCTTATAAACACCTGCATTCTATTAATTAAATCTACTGGACTGTATCTATTTATCAACTATTCTTTCTATTATTTTCAAAGTATAATGCAATATCCTGCTAATCATTTATTTCCCTTTACACTTGTGGACTGACATCCTTAGAGGCTGACCGGTCAGGAGGGCACCCATGTCCCCAGCTGACACTGCTTGCCTTTTCCATTTATGTCATCTTTGGTTTTTTCCCTGCCTTTCAGTACAAGTGTTTGGTAGAAGGCTGTGCGGAGAAGTTCAAGAGCAGCAAGGACAGAAAGGATCACTTGGTCACCATTCACCTTTATCCTGCTGACTTTCGGTTTGATAGACCAAAGAAAGTCAAAAGGTAACTGCAGAACCGCAATAGCACAACTGGTTTTCCCCTCTAGAGGTGATGTTATGCTTTTCTGCTGTCTCACTCCCTTTCTAGAGTAAGCAAGTTTATATCCTAAGAGGCTCAAAAATTACGTTTCTTGTTGCTTGTAAGAACAGGTAAACTTGCAAGTCTTTCTGTGGCAATATTTTACTTTACCTTAATGCTGAAGCACATCTTATTTTTCTTCCCGGGTGGCTCCAGGCTCTGCTCCTTTGTGCCATCTCAAGTCTAAACGCAAAGCCCAGCATCACTCTGTATCGCTTTGTGCATGTTTCCTGCTTTGCTCTCCAACCCTTTGCAATATGCCTGTCTCCCAAAAGCACAAGTAGAGCAGAGGGAGGCTTTGTGAGCTTGGCGAATGGCTTTCTCAGCTGGCTGTTCATTTCAAGCACTGCTTTCGCTGCAGAGATTAATACAATTGGTGGTGTTTAACACATTCCTCAGAGACGTGGGTGATGGGATGGAGATAAAATTCTTGCCTGGCAGGGTGGTGTGGCCCTGGGATGGGTGCCCGAAATCACAGGGGACTGGGTTGGTTGACGCTTTCAAAGCTTGCTTGGGTAGCCTGGTGTGAACCCTCTAGTCCAACCTTCTGAGCCAGTTGAATGAGTTACGTTTTATGGACTGAAGAAAAGAACTCGCGGACAAAGCTGTGTGCTATAATGCAGCAACCCTGAATGCTTTAGAAACTCATACTATCACACAGCTTTCCAGCAGCCTTTTGGCTGCACAGCCAAATCTCTGTGCCTCTGTGCAGTAACTCACCCAAATTGGACTTGGCCTGTTTCATCATTAAATACCTTTCATTCCCTTTGCTTTGCACGTATGTGGTGGCTGCTGAGAAACAGTGTAAAATTTTCTCTCTGCAGTGGCCCCAAGCATGTGAGCCCTCCCAAGAAGCAGGGCGCCAGCGTCCCGATGGATGTGAGCATGGAGACATCAGAGCAATTCCATGTGGACTCCATGGAAACAGGGCCCAGTGAGAACATGGAAATCCCTCAGCCTGCAGCCAGCCCTGGCCCCTCAGTGCCGGAGAAACGACTCTATAAGTCCAGGTCTGTACTATTGGATTGGCCTCCACAGGCAAAAATTTCTAGGGCTGGAACAATATCATTTTAATTGCACTTTGCAGTGCCTAGTGCAGCACAACTGTCTTTCTGTGTTGGAGATAAAAGAGGTAGGATTTCCCTATATGTTTTAAAAGAGGAAAGCATAAGGAGGGACAGAGTGTGTGTACACCATGAAAGCCATGTCAGTAAGTTTCTGTTAGTCTGCCTGCCTGTGATCCCAGGGTATTGCAGAATGGTGTGCGTTTGAAGACAAGAACTCTGTCCTGAGTATTTTAATACTCATACAAGTTTTGTTCGTGCTTTGTAACACTTTCCCATCCTAGCTGACTCGGGGCCGAGCTGGTGTGTTTCACTGTAGCTGTCTCTGCTCCCATGCAGACACAGGACAAGGCACAAATAAAGCAGGTGAACATCCTGCTCTGAGTCTTAGGTTTTGCAAGGCTGGAGCAGTATTGCTGTTTTTTCTGTTTGGGTTGGTTTGGTTTTTTATTTTTACATAAATTCTTTACAAAAAGTTGAAACTGAATTGCCTAATGCTGGCTTGACTTTTGAAATCCCCCTCACTGCGCTCTAAAACTTGTATGAGACACAAGGCAGCTATCAAAAGGTCACCACCCTCTTCCCAGCACCTGGATCGGTGTCATTTTATTAATCATTTTAATGGTCTCTCAGCATAAAGGTTAATATGGTTTTGCCTGAACTATTCCAGATAGCAAAGGGCTTCTTGCCTTTTGGGTTTGCTGCATCTGTGGCACGCTGGCAGTCTGGAAGCAGCACGATGAGCCCACAGCCGTGCTGGAGTGCTGGGCGGGGAAACCCACTGCTGTCCTCAGCTCACTCTCCCTTTCACTGGCATCAGCTCTGCCTCTAAAACGAGGTGAGCATTGCTGATTCAAGGAGTTGTGGCATCTGAAAGTGCTGGCAACCCACTACAGCCAGTTGGGTCTGCTTTTGTATGCCATGGTTTGCCTGACAAAATCCTGTTCCAAAATCCTGCTGCCACGGTGGCATTTTAAACTTCGCTTCTTTGTTCAGCATAACAGCTTATAAAACCAGAAAGAAATCTTGAATTCGATGCAATGCTGCAGGTCAAAAGGACAATTTGCTACTGAAAGGCCACGCTTTTACTCCCGCTTCTGCTTTCCTGCCCTTCACAATCATGTGCTTCCACAAAACACCTCTGCAACTGCCCAATGGCATGTTATATTTTGTAACACCTTGAGAGGAGAGGCCTCCAGAACGTAGATTAAATGTGCAGAATAAATGGGAAAGCAGACCAGTATTTCACCCAACTTTTATTTACGCTTTGGTGATTTAGATGTTCTGCTCCTCCAATACCTTGCTCTTCCCTCTCGGGGATGTTGAAATGCTACACCAGGTGTAAAGCGTCCCGGTGGTCCTGCGAGTGGTGGGCTGTTAACGTGTGTTAAAGCTTATCTCCCTTTCCAGGATCCCGTCCACAATTTGCTTTGGACAAGGTGCCACCCGAGGATTTAAAGGACCAAGGAAGAAAGTCTGAAGGTTGGTGCACCAGATCTGTGTGAGATAAGGCAGTGCCAGTCGCTGCCACCCGCAAACGTTAGTGATGGTGGGCGTTAGCGTTGGCTCATGGCTGAGCAGGGATATCTGCAGTGGCTTGCGAGGGTCCCACTCCGTACGGGGGAAGCAGAAGGGTGAAAACAGGGATTGTGCGGCAGCAGTTTGTTACACATCAATACCTTGAGAGGTGCTTTGCAAAGTCCCTTGTTTATCCTTCCTGAGACGCAACATTCTCTTCTCTGATCCCCTCTGAAATCAAGCTACAAATAAATTCATCTGCCTCTGTGCTGCGAGTCTTTGTGTCTTATCACATGGCAAATGCTGTTCTGAAACTCCAGGCAGCTGCAGAGATCATGCAGGCTTTGTGAAAAGCTTGCAAGGAATTGCTGCCAGAAATGCAGCAGGGATAACACTGAGCAAAATACACTGTGTTTCCTCTTCCCACAGGAAGCCCTGTGTCCGCCCAGCCTCCTCGTCGGGCCTGGGGGCTGGGTGTCATGCTTCCCTGCTTGCACAGGGGAGAATCAAAATAAAATCCACAAATCCACAGGAAAAGCGATGTAGAACGTGGTGATTAATATAATTCTTTCCATTTAATTCTTTCATTTTCTCACAGCGTTTTTAAAACCTCACAGTGAGGACAGCCCTTGGGACAGCACACAGATGCAGGGCGAGTTGAACTCTGTCAGCTGCTCGCAGAGAGTCTGGGACTGTGACGTGGAGGTGGGAGGAAATCAGCTGCTGGAGCTGAGACTACGCAAGATTATTTTTTTGATTTCTTGCCTTTTTGGGGAAAAATAGATTCAAGAAATTCCAAGACAAAATCTGCTGACTGTACAGAAGCTGAAACCACTGACAAAAAAAGAAAACAGAAAAAAAAGTGTTGGTCCCCAGTTCTGACCTTCTCCATCTCCCTGGAGCCTGCTCTGCTCCCCGTGCTTGTGCCAAAACCCACACAAAAGGTTTGCCTGGGCCAGGGAAAGGGTTCTGGTGCCTTGCAGCTCATTTGCATAGGGAGTTAAAGTAATATGACTTCCAGCTAGGTGAATAAATAAAAGGAATTTTTACAACATTGCTTCATAGAGAATTTAAATGCTGTTTTGAAGCCCAGACAGAGTCAGATTTGCAGAATGAACCTCCCTTTGCTCCACATACCCCCAAAACCAGATTGAGATGGAGGTTATTCTTCCCCTCTGTCTTTCCCTTCCTTTTCGGTCTTGTCCTCCCAGGAGAAAAGACTGATTGGAAAAGCAGAGCCAGGCTCAGCGTGCTGCCGCCAGATCTTGGGGTCCGGTTGAAACGTGACAATTTGCCCATAAAGGGGAAAAAAAAAAACCCAGGTTGCCAGAACGGTGTTTATCCAAGAAGCTTAAGATCTGAAATTGCTTCCCCCCTCCCCCCGCCTTTCCACTCTCCAGGAGGAACAAAGGATAAAAAGGTTTTGAAAAATCCTTGCAAATGGGAGCAGGGACCGATGCTTACAGGGATGTAGGAGATTCCTCTGCGAGCTGTAAAACGCTTCGCTCTGTTTTAAAGTCGGCCGGCCTGTCCGGCTGTAACCTGTGCTCCTCAGTCTCTGGAGAGACCTGTCTCCATCAGGAAATCCCGGATGATGGAGGAAGTGAAGGGTGGAGGGAGAACAGAGGGAGCTTCAGCTGGGGAAGGGGGAGAAGGGAGACACCACCGGAGTCCGGAGCCGCGCCAGTGCACACACCATTTGCACCCACGCACACCCGGCACCCACACAGCCCTGGCCACCCGCCATCAGTCCTCATGCGCACACCCCTCTGCCCACGGGCCACCCTGCTGACCCCCATGCAGGCATCCATGTGCACAGCCCACGCACACGCCTCCCACGCATGCCTCCACACCTCTGCCCGTGTGTGTGCACCCCACGCACGCCTCCACCCCGCTCTGTGCTGAGCCGTCGCCCCAGCAGGCAGCCGCTCCCTGCAGACAGGCTATGGTTCAGACCAGAGGACAGCAGCCTCTGTCACCGCCTTCATGGCCACCGCCCTGGTGCCCCAGCCCCCTATCTGCCCTGGGATGGCTATCAGCATGGGCCAGCGACGACAAAAATCACTTTCCAACACTGGAAGCCCCTAACGAGTCTTTTTTTCCCCCCAATGGAATAACTGGAAGTTTGAAGCAGGCGCCTCATCACTGGGGACGCCTGCAGGCTTTGGCATGTGGTGGTACAAAAACACTGCAGAAGTAGCCCAATCCGTTCTCCCTTACATGTTTAGTTCCTAAGTTTCCACTTGGAAATTCCTTCCTTCCTTTTTCCCAGACTCCAGGTCTCCGAGTGTCTGCCCTCGCAATTAAAAAATAAATAAAAATTGCAATTACAGCCTCCGGGCTCATGACTTGCCCTCTTCTGGGTTACCAACTTTTTTTTTACCAACAGAGTCCATGGGCAAGTCTTTCCCAGCTGGCCCGTGGCTTTCAAAAATCCTTATTTCAAGCCAAAACTTGGAATTTCCCCTTTTTTTTTCCTTGTGGGATTCGTCATAAGCAAAATATTCCATCCCCGTGCTTGTTTGCGCAGGCAGGAGCAGGTGGAGTTGCCCAGCAGCGGCCGTCAGAAGGGCACGTGCTGGTCGGACATACACCTATGTGCGCACCAGCAAACCGCCTGGAAGCAAATGCAAGCGCAGAGCGGGACTCGGCCAGCACACCTGCGCACACCGGCATGACCCACGCGCGTGTGCAAGTGTGCACAGCGGGTGCACGCACCCAGTGTGCGCAGGCGCTTGCAGGCAAGCACATGCTTGGCCCAAGATGGAAATGAGCAGGATACATGCGTACGGTGTGTACCTGCACACGGGCATGTGCAAACGTGGGACACCCAGCATGAGCACTGCAAACACACAGAAAAGCGCCGTGCACACCTGCACACGTGTGTGCGAAGCACAGAGCCCACAGGCAGGTGCATGCACAGCAAATGTGCACAGTGTGTGTGTGCACATACAGACGTGCCGGTGCGTGCATGCAGGCTGGGCACAAGTGCAGCGTGCACACAACATGCAGGTGTGTGCAACAAAGCGTGCACGTGCAGGAACAGACAAGGAGGCAGATAGATTGCACGCACACGCAGAGCGCACAAGCCTGATCACCCCCTTCGAGCGCAGAGCACCCCAGGGCTCACAGCGATGAAGTGGGCAAGCCAGGCTGGCCCTCAGTTTATTTTACCGAAGCATGAACGCTAATGCCAAAGTCTCCGGTAAGTCTCCCCTCTCTCCCCACATTACAGTGTATAATGTGAACTGATACCTGTATTAACAAAGCTAATACGTGTTCAGAGTATAAAATTGATACAGCTAGGAAAGGGAACCTTCACAACACAGCGTTTTCGCAGCCCCATGTGAAAACGGGGTCCCCTCGGCGAAAAGGGGTGTAACATCACGGCAGGCCTGGGGGGCAGGCAGAGGTTTTGGACTCACGTGCACCTCCAAAGCTTAGCTCCGAGGGAAAGAAATGCGCTGGCAAACGGTTTGGGGACCGAAGGCCCTAAAATCACCCGTTTTCCTTCTACAGTAGGAGAGATGAAGGCGCCGATGCGATGGCGATGGGTCCCATCACACCGGACATGGCGGAGAAGCAAGGGGGAGGGTTGCCACTGACCTGGGGGAGCACTCAGCGCCGCGGCGGGAGCACGTCGTCG
>NW_010522944.1:8818-9034 GCF_000687285.1 Phaethon lepturus
AGATCATCTGCCACAAAGAGGACACAGAGCTGCCTGCCCTGCAGCACCCGTTTTGGGGTTGCGAGGGGTTTCCAAGCTTTGGGATGCAACGAGGAGAACTTCCAGATACAGGAGTACGGCCTAACAGCACCGGGCTGCCGGGAGGCCATGGGAGAGGCTGGAGAAGCCTGGTGCAGGGGAGAGGTCCCGGAGCTGGCAGGGCAGCAGGCAGCAGAG
>NW_010522945.1:0-29847 GCF_000687285.1 Phaethon lepturus
CCGCGCGGACCGCCGCCTCGTTGTGTGGCGAGCCGAGCCCGCGAGTGAGCCGAGCCCGCGGCGACCCCCACGCCCGTGGGGCTGCTCTCCCGTGGGGGGGGCTTACGCGTAACGGTAAACTGGCCTGGAAGTCGTCCTTTGCTGGCAGCGCGGTGGCAGCGATATCTGTGCTATTGCACAAAAAATGCTTTGAGTGCTTGAGGGTTTTTTGTTGTGTTTTTTTTTTCCCCCCAAAACGCGGGAGAAAATGGGTTTACTGCTTTCCCTCGTCTGAAATACCTCCGCATCGCGTGCGTTCTGGCCTGGCTGTTGAGGAAATATCTACACATCCAGAAAGAATTCCTGTGTATCCCCCTCCTTTAATTGTTAATCGGTTCGGGCGTGATGAAGCCATGTGTGCGCATCTGAAGAAACTGCTGCTTTTTGTCAGCGTTCCCTGCTAACCGTTGGCATTCGCAGTGCGTTTTCCAGCCGGGCTGGATGAGGCAGTTCACAGCCTCCAGCTGTTGGGTTCTGATGGATTTCATGCCTCTCCCCGCAGCAGTCCTGCTCCTCCAGCAAAGCATGTGCAGCCTTGCAGCACGCCAAAGCTCGCAAGGACCAGCAGTCATTGATGACTTCTGTGACTTCTTATTCTTTCTTCCTTTTTGCTCCTAAGAGGCCGGACGGCTTTTCAGGTGACTTGTGAAGAGTGTAGCGATGGGAGAAAGTGGCGGTGGAAGTTGTTCAGTGCGTGACCGAGCAAGACACTGATAATTTCAGTAGTTTTATTTCTTTGGTATGATTAGCTGGTGTCTGCAGAGTTTTGCCCGCTACTGCTGTCTTGGATACAGAGTAGTCAGGTTAATCAATCTGTTTTGACTTGGAAATGGTCATTATTTGCCTTCTGGCAGAAATATGTGTGTGGTTTTTTTCCCAGTAACCCCCTCTGAAATCTGACTTGCTTAGTTTTACTAATATGTTGCAAGAAGATGGTTGGAGCAAAAAAAAAAAAAAAAAAAAAAAAAAAAAGCTATTTCCTGAATGTGTTTTGGCCAGCTTTGCCCAAAAGGGGCTGGAAAAATAAAGGGTCTTTCAAGGGTAGGTGGAAATTCAGAAATATGTTTTCTTGGTAGGGTTAGAGGTGTGGTGCTGTTATTTCTGTAGGTGGCTTACACAGTCCGGTAAGACAGCAAGATGCTCTTTTTGCAAAGACTAAATGTTCTGCCCACTTAGTTCAACTGTACCTTCATACCGGCAACTTACCAGCTTATTGCTAGCCCTACAAGTTCCTTCTCTGTCAGGGGCTGAGAAGAGAAGTAGCTGTGGTATCACTTGTTGTCACTTGACTGGGTATGGATGCCTACCGGGCTGGTCGAGGTCGGCAGCAGTTTTTGGCACTGTGGGTAAAATCTCTCCCCAGTGCTAAACAAAGGCTGCTTGTCAGAGGTGACAAATCTAGACTGAAAAATGACTCCTGTTGTTCATGAGATACTGACCTGCATCTGGTTCTTGGGAGTGGGAGCTGTGGCTTGAATTAATGGGAAAGGGAAAGATGAAGTCACCGAAAGGGTATTTTCAGGTGTATATTCAACTGTCTTGATGCTCTTGTGCAAGAGAGGGCAGGTACTTGATGTCAGCCCTCTTGGTCAATAAATAGGAGGCTCCTGGATGCACTAAGCGCTATGGTTTGGACTACTCAACTCTGCCTCATCATGCAAGCCCAATGATGTAGCAACTCGCTTTTCCAGTTGGGCCGTTGTTTAGTTTTGCAAAAGGCTGCAGTTGAAGTTGCAGTAAGCTGGGGTGGGGCAGCAGCACCTGTGCCGTTGGTGAGGATACTCTCCGGATAATTGCTGTGAACGATTTGCTCCTGATCAGGCAGCAATGGGTGAAATGGGAATCCTCACTAGTAGAGCCCACCCTAATTACCTGCTGTTGTTACTTACACTTGGGTTTTGCTAAGCCCAGTTTCACCAAGTTGCTGTTGACTATCAGCCCGTATTTCTGACAGGCTGCAATACACCTTAATCTAGAGCAGCCCAAAGGTAGTGCATTGATGGGGACTGCAGTTTCAGATCTTTAGTATTGAAACAGTGAAACTTTCGAGGACTTTAGATAAGAGCTGACAATGCCGGTCTGCTTGATACGGGTTTGCTTACGGAAGAGCAAGTTTTACTTGATCTTTTGAAGGTGTTACTGTCTATCAAATTTGTTCTTATCAAAGAGGCTGATTTAGACTTTCAAAAGGGAGTGTGATGAGAATCTGGCTAACTCGCATCATTTTCTTCAGGGCATCGCTTAGTCAGATTACAAATACGTGAAGATCCTCTTGCTGACGTTCTCAGGACTTGAATCCTTGGGAAAAGAGGACTCACGCCTCTGGTTGCATTTGGCATTCGAATCTCTTACAATGGGCGGGTTGTTTTTTTTTTTTTTTTTTTTTTTTTGGGTCAGCTTCTACAACTATTTCCCTCCCTCCCTTATTCTCAGTGTCTTGCTGCTGTTGCAAAAAGTGGGTATTTCTCTTCAATATGCTCTGGTGCTGTTCAGCTTCTCCCGTTTTCAAAATCTGTATCAGTGCTGTGAGAGCGGATGGGTGGCTGGGGTTTGAGCCTGGGACAAGGAGTGGGTGAAAGCAGCAGCAGGATGCTGGCAGCCTGTTTCTTCTGGAGCTGGGAATCCTACTTGACAGTAAAACACAACAGACACAATTTGTAACTTCAGATGTAATGTAGTTTCCTTTAAGTTTGTACTCTCGCCTAATGAGTGCAAAGCCGAGGAATGATACAGTGGTTGTTAATCCTCACCCCTCCTTTGGGACACGTTAAGGAAATGCCATCCATGTTGGGGAGAAAAGAGCGTCCCTAAGCATCTGTGTTAAAAAGTCCTTTTGTAGTTTATATTCTTAGTTTCTATGAATTCACTCTGAAATCATCTCACCAACAGAAGTCAAGGGCTGTCAGTGCCCATCTAGAAGAAACAGTGCTTATAGCGTTCTAAACGCGGTCATCTGAGCACTGCAGAAATAATCATTTGTTCTGTTTAGAAAATAGTCTGTTCCTAGGGCACATGTCCTTTTTTTAGACTGCTATGAGGATGAAAAAAGAGCTTTGTATCTCAAAATGGCACGAGCATCTGCTGTTTGTCCCATGCAGCAAGTCTTCATCTCATTTCTCTGACATCACCCTGGACGGCTGCGGAAGTGCTGCTCCGCACAAGTAGCGGGCTAGCATTTCTGCACAGGCAAACATGCTGAACGTTCAGATTAATAAAGATTTAGTGCTGGAGAATGACGGAAGACTTTGGAGAAGAAGCGAGCATGGCTTCTGTCTGCCAGATTGCCATGGAAACACCAGTACCTCTTCAGCTCTTTAATTGCCTTCCCTACATTTTTTTGTTGAAAACTTTTTTTTAACGATGCTTTATGTTGCTGTTCTGGGTCTTAGGCATTTTGGCTTTGTTTGGAAAAACTGAAAATAGGGGAAGGCAGGGAACAGTAGCTGTGCAAGGAAATGGAGAATATGGTGACTGACAGACTTTCGAGCTGTATTAGGAGTTCATCCTGAATTCAATATGTATTATAACTTGTAGTTCTTCACCAGGAACAGTGGCGCATGAACTGTAGCTGTGTCTGATAGAAATAACAGTCCTCCTGCAGGTTCCTAGGCCTGAGACCCTGAGGACAGAAAAACTTCAACTCTATCTGTGAATTTGCACAACAGTTCCCAGCTCTGTTCCTAGGAGGACCAGTTAGTAGTTTTTCCCAGTTTCTAGACATTTGGAGGAGAGATTTGAAATGGATGATTGCGGGGCATGCAGTTTTTTGTGTCCGAGAGCTTAATGTAGTCAGATTTGCTGTTTGCACTCTTGAGTTAAAAAAACCCCTGATGAACTTCTAAAGCAAAATTTCTTCTTACTGGCTTGCTCTTGTAACATTCACTTAACTTTTTTTTTCCCACTTGTTTTACAAAGCCTAAAGAAGCTGCTGAAGAGAACTTGTTTAGATATTGGGGTTTTCTCTCCCAAAAAGTACAGGACGTTGGCCGAGTGCCTTCTCACCTATGTGAGCTCTGCTCAGTTTCTCAGTTGAGTCCTGCATTATCCAATTGATTTCAGGCTTTTGTGTGTAAAAACAGCAGAGATGTCTTAATAATCAGATTAAAGCATTTTTCCTTTATAGACAATTTCTATGCCTTATAGACAAGCTTTATCCTTAACTACTACCTTCTGTCTGTGATGTGCAAACTGCTCAGCTTAAGTCCCCCAAATGTTAATGTTTTCTAAACCTGAGCTGAGTATAAGGCTTTATCACTTTTTCACAGTAAGGATTTTTCCTAGTTCATTGTCCCCAGCCCCCCTCAGTGTGGCTGCCATGGGGTGATCTGTTTTTAAGAAAAAAGAAAAAGCTGTATTCATATTTTCAGCTAGCACTTACTTGTTGGTTTTTCCTTGGTACATAATCTCACTGGAACTGCAACCTGTTGAGATTAGTGAAGAGCGTAATTAGTTATCACTCTTCTGTGGTTTTCCTCCAAAATTTGGTTTTCTTTGGGTATTCTCTCCACTTATGCAGTGCTGCTTATTCCTTACCAGGTTTTTGAGCAGCTGTTTGTGCGGTGCGAGGTGCTGCCGTAAGAGTATTTTGTCCCTTTGCGCACAGCGAGGACCTACTGCTCTTCCTCCAGAACTGCACCTCATGTTTCAGCATTTTCTCTTAGCTGCTTTTTTCACACTCTGTTTTTCCTGAAGGGAGTCAGAAACTAGTTTTTGCTCCGTGGAATTTGAGACCTCTAGATGTGTAGTGTAGCTGGTGTTTCTGACTATGCTGGTGGTTGTCCTCTTCAGAGCTGATCCACCTGGGGCAGGCAGGCTGAGCCTGCGTAAGGCTTCCCCATGCATCCTGTGTTGCTGCTGCTTGAGGGCTTTGAATCCTTTGCCTTTCTCTTTATATGTAATGGGTAACATAGTTGAAATGACAGGCTATTTCTCATGAATGTCAATCGAGACAGAAAATCCACTATGTAAAGGTTATTGAAGCCTATTTTGTCCTTCAGTTTTCTTTCTAGTCTTTAACGTATTTTTAGCCTGACTTTTTTCTTCTATGCTCAGGTAGGTTGTTTTCTACCCTCTCTCATAAGGAAGCTTTTGAACCTGTGGAAAAGTTTCAACCAAATAGGACAGAGGTCTAGATTCTTAAAAGATACTGAGTTTTATGAACTTAATGGACAACTTATGGACAGAAAGAGGAGAGAAACCCATACTGTGTCCTCCCAAGCGGAAAGCTGTACCACCAGCTCAGCTGTGTTCTCTGCCGGAATAATGCTCTCCCCCTTATTTAAAGTAAAACCTTTGGTCAGAGCCTGCACTTTCATCGATGCAGGATAATTGACCACAAAACTACAGGAAACCAGCCTTATAATGTCTCTTCCTCACAGCATTAATTGTTTTGGTGTTTTGCGTTTTTATTTCTGCTTGACTTTTTCTGAACTTACGGGTGAGGGGTTTATTTGCATTGCCTTCCTTTCAGTATTTGCAACAAAGTCCTTTCAGATTTTCCCTGGTTATGGCTCCATGTTCCTATAGCAGCCTTCTCTCTTAAAAGTGGAACTCTGATGCTTACGGCTTCTGATCCTAGTCCTTCACTCTTTCTTTTAATTTTCTAGCCTACAAAGTATCTGAATTTGTAGTGGGCAAGTGAAACCAAATCACGCACTCCTTATCTTGGCAACCTATAGAACATTGAGGCAGGAGCACAACTTTTCTTTTCCTCCTAGATTTGCTTTAACTGTCTCGTTTTAGCCAAGAAGATTAAACCTGGGTGAAATTGTACTCCAATTAAGTGTGAGCTTTGGTGGATCCGGGTGTTGACAATCACAGCACTTCCTATAGTGTTTTTGTGAGTAACACGTTCTGCTTGTGCTCATTTCACAGCATTGGCTACCTGGTTTTTCCCTCTGGCTGTGGAAAATAGTCCTAGTAGGCTAGTTAAAATGTCAGGTTAGAATTTGTGTCTAAATGCAGGCATGTCCAAGGGTTTGTATGGACTCTAGGCTGGGTAGTATAGCAAATAATGTTCATCTTGCATGCACTTGGAGCCCTTGCCCGAGAAGTCTTTCAAACTTGGCCACAACATGTGCTAGAAATTGGGTACTTCTTTCACAAAGTGGTGGCCTGCTCACTAAGAAGCCAGTCTTTCAATCATTGTGGGGTGTCTTCCCAATATTCCCGTGATAGGCCCAAAAGGACTGATAAAAATTATGAGGTCATTCAATACATCAAAAAGCCATGGGATTTCCCCGTAAAGACCAGCTGGCGTGCCGGAACGAGCCCTCCACCGCACGAGACTGTGAGGACTTGACACATCGCTGCTCACACTTGGTCTGGGCTAACCCAGCTTCTGATAGTCTTGGTGGTTTTGGCAAGCTCGAGCAAGTCCAGAAAACCAACAAATAGTTCACTCTGGCTGGGGGGGGGGTGTGTGTGTGTGCTGTGTGGGGGTTTTTTTTTGACAGCTTTCCTCTGTGTTTAAATGCAGCCTGTTAGTCTCAAAGCCTTGACAGCATGCTGATGCTATCTGTAGACGGCTTCTAAAAAAGTAGCTTTAGCTTTTCAAGACAAGGCTGTGCTCTCATGCTGTACGCAACAAAGTATTTCCAGTTAACCTAATGGCTGTAGCAAAACACACTTTATGCCGGCTCAGGTAGAAGGTAAAGTTTCTGATACTGTTAACTCTTGAGCACAACGTGGTAGAGTAGCAGAAAAGTAGCTTTTGAAGTAAGTGGTGTTGAAATGCTTTGGTTTTGCATGCATTGTGAAATTGTTAAAGATATCGTGAAATACAGGAAGACAGTGCTTTGTGCACAGAAATGCTAATTTTACTGTGAGAACTGTAGTCTTTGTTTTCCCTTGTGATTTCTTTTTTTAAAGAGAAGTGGCTATGTTACTTTTTAATACTTATTTTAGTATAGAATATGGTTACATTTACGTTCACTTCAGCTTTAGTTGCATGTCGATGAAATAGCCTGAATAGAAATACAGTCTTAAGTTGAAACAATACAAAAGAGTCTTTTTGGTTTTATTTTCTTAGCTTCTTCCACTTCTAACTTACTGTATACAAAATATATATTTAGCTGCCTGCATTGCCCCATTCACTATGTGTCTCTGTTAAAGAAATCTAAGGACTAGTAGTAGTTTAATGACCTGCTAAACAGCAGTTCAAGGCAGGAATAATTTGTCAAAAAACCAGGAGAAAATTAATCATTACTTCGCTGGAGCCTCTCTGCTGTGTCTGTATTTGGCCTAGCAAGCTAAACGGGAATCACTGATTTGGATCCTTACTGCGACCCCGAAAGCCATCACCCTCTTGTTCCCCTCCGTGCAGTTGTGCCGGGAGGTGTTTTTGGCCAAGTGCTAGTTAAGCTTTTACTATGTGGGTTACAAAATCAACTGGCTGCTCAGTTCTCACTGGGGACGTGGGTACTCAAAGAGATTACAAAATTGTATTTGAAAGCATGGGCACAAAAGAAATAATCCTCTGAGTATTTGCTTCACTGGCTTGATTGGTGTGAAAAGAATGAAAATTCAAGGTAGTCAGATGAGAATACCAAGTCTGCTTCTCCTCCTGGTTCTCTGGTATGTGGTAAGGCTCATTTTAACCTTCTTCCTTTTCCCTGGAGTAGCGTAGGTGGTAAGAGAAGTCAGAATCATCACAGGTTGTTTTGCAGGTTCTCTTAAACACAGTCTAACTGGACTACGCTAAGTGGAGAAGCTGATCTTTGCTGTGAAAACAAGCTGCTAATGTTAGACAGAAGCAGATGAAGTTTGGAGTCGAAGCCTTGTGGATGTTGCCGTTAAATGGGATAAAACTTGTCAGACAGGTGCAAATCAGTGTAAGCGTTTTTGACCGCTGTGGGGGGGAATGCCATGCAAAATCCGTGTTAATATTTCTGTCGCTTAGTAACCCTGACCTCAGGGGTTATCTGAAAGGGGCTCAGAGTGGAATTTTGTTCATTTCCTGGATGGTGCTGCTTCTGCAGAGCTCTCAAGTGCCCCTTTTTTGGAAATCAAGTTAACAGAAACAGGCATACTCGTGTTGTGGGAAATATTGATAATTTTCCTGGGCAACTGGGTTTAGTTTAACTGTATTCTCTACAGGGACTGCAAGTGTAAAACACTCCTATAGTACCTTGTAGTGCATGTGACCTGTTTACGTGCTCCAGGGTTATTGAGAAATAACACTTCAAGCCCTGGATAGCAGTAACTGGAGTCTATACCAAGTTGTTTAATTGCGGGACTGAATTTGGGCTGGTTGTAGGGAGAGCTTAGTGGGACTGATGCATTAACTCTTCTGCTCCGGAGCTCCATTCCTTAGTCACCAGCTTATAAACTTTGATCGTGATTTGGACCAGTTTTCCCTGATGCCCCTTGCTGAATTTGTATTAAAAATGTAATACATCTTGAGGAAAGGAAAACTGTCCTTAAAAAAAAAAAAAGGCTATCTGCCCTACAGCAGCTGGTACACAAGCAGGCAGTTTAGGTGGTTGGATGTTATTGATGCCTCTAGGTGCCTTTAACTAAGATGGGTTAAAGGCTTTCCTAAATGCAGTAAGGTTGTTGAAATAGGGTGCGTAAAGGCATGGAAGTGTGTGTGTTTGGGAACCAGGAGACAGAACTGGAGGCTGGGAAGAACTTGTGGCTTCTTATTATGGGGGTAACTTGAGGATAGGACCCAGATCTTCTCGTTCCAAGAGCTAGTTTGGTGCTATTCAAATGGCAGGCTGTGGTCTAGGTGGGCCTGCTAAATTTTTGTGGTTCTAGAGTGCCCTTCACTTTTTCAGGGTTTCCATAGTTCTCGCCCTTATGATCACTTCAGAAATAGCCCTGGTGTGCTGCTTCAGGTCCCTGTGAAGAGATGAGCACTTGACAGAGCTGGAGTTGATGTGTTGATTCTATCAGAACAGGTTTCACTAGAGCTTTCAGTAGACTTGGATAAAAATTGACCAGTCCTGAACTGTATCATATCCAATGCCTTTTTTTAAAACATTATACTGAAAATACCAAATTTGAGCTACAGAGTATCTTCTCCTTAGAAATACCAAATTCTTTGCTGAAAGTCTTTAATATCTCTGATGTTTTCACTCACTTCCAAACACAATCCTGACTGAAATCAAGAGTGCCACAACAGTAATGATGTTGCAGAAAATTCTGGATTGCTAGAAATGTGCAGCAGGTGAGCTTCTGAGGGACAGATGCCCCTATTTCAGTGCCAAGTGTCCCTTCAGATAGTAGAAAAGGAGGAAAGAATTTGAGACAAAATACTGTGAAAGAAGGCTTAGGAGTAGTTGCTTCTTACTTTTGAGAATTTCAGTGCAGAATTTTGATCAGAAAGTAGTAATTGGTGACACTTAACCCAAAATATACAAGTGTTGACATGAATGTCTTTATAGCTTGCTGAAATTACTGCATGCTTTGCTTTGAAAATCTACCTAAAAGAAATTCTGGAAACATTTCGTTGCCTGATGAACAAATCTATATTTGATTCTTCTTTTAGTCTGGCTCTTTTGATGCTGCCAGAGATTAAATTAAACTATGCGATAGTGTCTTTGTTTTTGTTCCAGTCTTATAAAACTTTCTACTCTAGGATTTTCACTCCCAAAATATGCTAATGAAGCTTTGACTTGACATGCATAGCTACTGATTTGACTGTTGTTTTTTTTCTTTCAGCTTTGCAGTGTATGGATGATTCCAAGCCATGCGTTAACGAGGGAAAGTGCATTCCGTATCAAAATGGTACAGGCTATTGCAAGTAAGTTGGTTTCATTTCTAATCAATTTAATTACCAGTCTCCTTTCAGAGTCCTAGCCAGAAAGGAGATGCGAATTGTTAAGATTTTCTTATCAGGTGCATTCAGTGTAATGGTTTTCGCACAGCTCGTGTTTCTTGGTAATGCATTAGTTCTTATGTGCTAGTTTTTTGTAACATCAGAAATCTGGACTTCTTGTTCAGATTTTTGGGTTTGGATCTTGTTGGTTTTATTAGCTTAGGAAGCAAGGCCAAAGTGATCATAGAGGTAAACTCTGTACCTTGCTTCCAGATGCACAAGTTAAGTTGGAACTTGCTCTCTATCTTATAGCTAGCCTTACTTTATAGAGCTTCAGCCCCAATTTGACTATTTTTATGGGTTTTTTTCAGAACTACTCTGCACTCTGAAGTGTGTCAGTTCCCTTCTACATGCTGGAGAGCAAGTAGTATATGGGAGTTGCAAAAACAACTAACAAAAAAAACCCAAACACCCACCCACATTTGTCTTTATCACATAATTGATTTTGGTAAATGTTAACGCCCATCTTCAGCGGTGCCTTTGCTTTGCTGCGGCATGGAAAGCTGATCAGCAGGAGCTTTGGTGGAGTGTGATGTCTGGAGAATGATACAACATCTATTTAAATGCAGTTCACCTTTCAAACTTCAGTATTTAGATTTTTCTAAAATGAAGTGATGTTTTGCAGAAGATAAATTGTCCTTGTTTGGCAGGGTTAATTTACTATGTCTGTAGTAAATGGATGATTTTCTAAACTTCGTTTACTTCATCAGTGCAAGTTGTGCCATTTTCTAGCATACTAAGTGCCTCTTAATGCCAACATTCTTTAAATATTGGTGAATTTTGTCTTGTTGATTTAGCTTGGCTACCACACAGCTCTGCTCTTCACCCTTTTCTACACATCCATCTTCCCTAGCCACAACCTTTAGTTCTTTCTATTAATGTAGTACATAAAACATGATATACTTAAATTGCACCTGTGGCACACAAAGGGGAAATCATAATCTAATTTGAGGTTCTTCTCAGTTTCAAATCAATACCTGATGTGCAGAAAGGCCATAGAAAGGCAAATGTGTAACTTGTTATTCCCTGTTGTTTTCACCTGTATTTTAAGACTGAAAGAAGAAATTGTCTTATGTTAGTAGGTCTTTCTGATGCGTACTTAAGCATGTTAGTCTGGAGCCAAAGTATGTAGGTCATGATGAAAGTAATAAACAAGACTGGTATTGATGTTTGTGCCGCTTGTACCTTCGTAAGGACATTTTCTCCAACCAACATGGTTCCTTTTAACCACGTCTTAGACTGTAAAAAAAAAAAAAAATTGTTCAGTTGCTTCATCTGATTAACATCCGTTCAGTATTTGCAGTGCAGTTCAGGTCTTGACACATTTGCCTTATCACAGTGGCAGTTTTGACCACTCATACTTTTTTTTTAGCGCGCAGAGTTATTTATAATTCTCGTGTTGCCTTCTTCCTTTGTGTGCAAAGTCTTCTTGCAGGTCTTAAGCCAAACTCTCCTTCAAGTAGCAGCTCAGTCCCTTTGCAGGTGCAAGAGTAATTGGAAAGGCTGATAGAGGCCTGTATACAGAGATTAATATGTGTCTGTTTTCTAGTTCTGGCTCAAGAACCCTTTTTTTGCAGAAAGGAAGGAAAAAATAGCAAAAAACCCTCAACTGTGGAGGCTTTACCTTTAGCAGGCTGATTCTTAGCATCCTGTTTTTGTTTTAACTTTTTTCTTTCCTGCACTATGAGGAACTCTGAATAGGGGAACTTTCTGTCTGGTGTAGTAACCTAAAGGACTTTCTGAATTTTTGATGGCTGTAAGAGTAGAAATGTTTTGTTTGGGAAACTGAACTTATTATTAAAGCAAGTGGCTTGGCCTCTATCTCTGCAGGATCACTCACTGATTAGCTAAATCTCCACCCCTTTTTTTCAAGTTTTCTGCAGTACTTCCTCTGCTGGGCAGTAAATTATTATAATAGGCTCTCTTCCTCTTTTTGTACCTCCTCTCAGCCAAGTTGGTTGTTCTAGTGTGTGGTCAGTCCATCTAGTTAATCTTGCTGTCTGTAAGAAACAAGTGAACAGCTGAGGGAGGACCTGCATCAGAGATAATCATAGGTGATGAATAAGACATGAGTAATGTAATGTAAGCGCTGATAAGCAAAACATCTAGTCTAGATATTTGGCAAAGCAGCAAGTGACAGCTTAACGCTGAAACAGCTTTCTTTGTCAGAAAATCCTGTAGTGCCTACTCCATTAAAAGAGAAAGCTAGTTTTCTACTAAGAAACCTTTATTCTGGTGCATCTGGCTTCTGTTATGGGAACAGCGATTGTGACCCTTGTAAGGAAATCGGAGTTGGATCTTTATCAGATTGCTCTTGCGAGTGCCCTTTAAGTAGCTCCGTTCCCCTGGTGACGCTGCTGGCCCATGGCTGTCATTTTGTGGCACAGTTTGATAGAATTACTGACCTTCTTTGACCTTGATTTTATATTTAGAAAATTACACATTCCTGGGTTTGCGTCTTCCAAGGTCAGAATTTTTGTCTGAGAGATCTTTCTACGCCCGTTCAGTGACTAGCATGGTGAGGACGCAGATCTTATTCCAAGGAATATGGCCGTGTCTGTGGCAGCAGTGTGAAGGGGAGCTGTCGTTCCAAGCTTTTTGGGTCCTGCTTTGACAAAAGGTGGTTTCAGTTTGGGCTTGGGCTTTGCGTTGCACTGTGGTGGGGTTTGTTTTTGTGGTGGTTCCCCCTCTCAGCCCTCCCCAAGCATCTCCAGGCAGCCTTTTGCACATTGAGGTGTTAAGCATGAAGGAGCCTTCTTGCATACTCATATCCAGCAGAGAAGCAGGGTAACAGTTGCTTGTCGTGAACATCACAAGAAGACCGCTTTCTCACCTCCCTGCTGCTAGATGGCTGGGAAAGTAGTAGTAGGAAGAGTCTGGGGGATAGTACTGCTAACTTGCAGTTTTTCTGCACTTGCAGGCAGGCTGAGAAGGTGTGGGTGCAGGGAGCTGTTTCAAGGACAAGCAGAGCAGAGATTTTGGCAGCTCTGCCCACTTTCTGAGTGTGAGAGTCTGCTGCGGGTGCATGCAGGATTGGGCAGTCCCTCTGTGCTTGGAGTGGGGCAGGGCCCTGAAGTGGAGAGCATCTTAACTGGTTTCCCCATGTTTGGCAGCTGTGGCCTCTCCCAACTTCCCTCCCCTGTGCCCCAGTGACAGGGAGCAGAAGCAAGCCTGTGCCAGGGAGAGAAGCAGAAGTGAGAAAGGAGGGAGTTGGGGTAGGGGTGCTCCAAGGTTTAGGGAGGAAACTGGGCCCTGCTACTTCTCGTACTTGTAGGTTTTTAAGATTAAGTTTTTTGACCTTAGGACTGTTGCACATAGTGTGCCCAGATGGGATAGCTGTACCCCTGTATGAACCAAAGTACTACTTTAACTCTAGTGTCTTTTGTCGGGTCCTGATGGTTTAAAAAAAAAAAAAAAGGAAAAAAAGTACAGTGGCAACCGTGGCTTGTTTGCTGTGCTTAGTCAAAAGTGGAGACTGCTGAAGTTGCCTGATTCTAAAAGGACAGTCTCCTTCAGCACATCCTTTCATGCCTGAAGCTGTCAGGATCTGTGCAGCTTTGTGTGCTTCTGTGCCTCTTCAGTGAGCAGTGTTTTTCTCACTGTGTGCAGAAGTTTGTGCATTGGATGATACGTTTTTTACCTCTTACCTGCAGGGTGGCAACAGAAGGACCTCAAAGCATGCTAAACTCAAATCAGCAACAGCATGGCAGCAATCTACCCCAATTCTAAACCCCTTGCCAGGTTTTTGACCTATCTTTCTTTCCAGCTGGATCTTCATAAATGGATTTTAACTCTGATTTAAGAGGACTTCTGGGGCTGGGGGCAAGATCCTAGACTGCAGAACTGCTTCAGAGATTGCAGCAGATATCTTCTCAGGATCTATCTTGAGAGACTAATCATTCCTAGACCAGTGAATGGGGAATACCCATAGGAGACCTTGTAGCAGGATGAGGTCTGAGAGTTTTCCAGAAGAGGCTAAATGTAAAAGTTGAAAAGTTGTCCCTTTCTGAGAATGGGCTGCCCTTTCCTGTTTCCTTCTGTCTCCTTTCAGAAATCAGAGGAGACCCTGGAGACCAGGGCAGAGGAAAAAGGGGAGAGTACGCACGCTTTCAGCTTGAAATCTGGGAACAGAGTGGTGATTTGAGTCACTCAATCAAAATTTTCTATTATAATTTACTTCTGCAGACCAAAAGCTGTTCAGAGCTCTGATGCTCAGAAAATGCTGAAGTAAACCTTGTCCGCTCAGACTTCGGTTGCTGTTACTCCTTGGTGTACTGCAGAGTCGTACACTCTGGAAGAGCTTTCTGTGGACTAGAAACAATAGCTGTGTACTGCTTTAAATGCACAACAGAGAGGCCGTCCCATCCCATCGTTTGCATTCAAAGTATGACGCATAAATGGGAGCCTTGAGACATGGGAAGGAGCATTTGTAAAGCTAACCAGAGAATCCTGTTCTCCCTCCTGAGAGGAGGTGTAGGTGTGGGAGTCAGAACGCGGGAGCCAGAGGGAAGTCTGGTTAAAATCTGTAGCAAAATAGCTGAGACCCTTCTCACGTTAGTCATCAAACTGCATTTTTTTTTTTGTCCCCCCCTCTGTTGAAGCATCTCCCAATCAAAGTGAAGGGAGTGTTGGGTTGAGGGGGGGGAAGCAAGACTACTAGGAAATTCTTCCCTTCGTGTTTTAAATTAAAACCATCTGTTTCCTTCTGTGCATCTCCAGATGATATCACTGGGCCTGAATAGGAAACTCCCATGAAAATCAAACATCTGGAAGACTGGTTAAAACAGTCTATAAGGTGCATTTGAAGAGCCTGTCCTATGAATGTGCTGAAGCAAATATACTATGGCAGATGAGGAGCTTTTTCCAACAGGCCAGACATATTTTCCAGAAGTATTTTGAAAGCAAGAGAGCACTAAGTATTGGGGGGTAACTTCAATACAGTTTTGTGGCAGAAGAGTCGAAAATGCACCTTTTTTGAGTCTTCTACTTTCACTTTGTCATGTTAGGTTGTTGGAGTGAATGTGGATCTGTGGATAGTTCAAATTTGGTTAAATACCTTCATTTTGTTTTTACATCTCTTGTTTAGCTCCATGAGAGCCTGAGCTAAAGCAAATGCAGGCTGGAGCTGAAAAGGAGGAGAGAAAAAAAAATGGGCTGAGCTCTGACTAAAGTATTTGTGCTGGAAAGTAGCCCAGAGAGAGTAAAGGAGAAGCTTTAATTAGAAGCAGCTGCATAGCTGATGCAGCCCACAGGACATTTTCCCATTTCAAACTCTCTAGCTTTCAGAAATCATGATTTGAATTAAGTTGTATGTGAAATTTGTTCTTAAAAGATTAAATTCCTGTTGAAGTAGGTTAAGAGACCTCATGTGCTTCCAGAAAGTGCCAGAACAAACTTCATCTTCCTGTTTCTGTTTCTGAATGTTAGATGGAAAACTGAGGAGAAACAGTGGCTTTTACTTGGAAAAGATTCGGTTTCCTGTTCTGAGCATGTCATTTGGAGCTGACACAAGCTGCTACAATTTTAAGCTACTCTGTAGACAAGTGGCGGCTTTTTTTTTTCTTTTACTCCCCTAAAAGAGAACTTGAAAGAGTAGATTGGGATGAGAGCAGAGCAGGGGTGGTGGGAAGCTGGCATGGCTGTTGAGGATAATCATACCCTTTAAAGAAGTCTGGACTTAGACCCTGCTTTTTCAGTGTTTACCTCTATTTTTAGAGAAGTAACGCGGTTCCCAACATGAATTGGGAGCAAATATTTGCAGTTTTGTCTACACCAACATTTAGAACTAAATTACTAGTATTTGTGCCTAGAAATGTTGATGACAGGAGACATGGTTGAAAATCTGGACTGTAGGTTTTTTGTTCTTTAACGTTCAAAAAGGATTGCACTGTGTTGCCGGAGGGGAGAATTGCATAACTGTGTGACCAAGCACTTCTCCAGGAGGAGAACAAAATGGTGGGTACAAGGGCTGTGTATACCTTTCACAGGCAGGCACATTCCCTCTGGCGTATTCTGTTGAGGCTTTGTCCTTCCGAATATAAAGAGCTAAAGTTAAAAAAGCTTTTGGTGTTCCCTGCTGGAGTGCTCGGTCATGTTTTTCTGATTAGCCTCAGAAGATACTGGAATGAGCCTGGTCTCGGAGCGCTCTTCAACTTTGTACCAGAACATTTTGTGTACAAAATGCTGGGCCATTTGTGGTGATGCTTGCGAGTGTTGTCTTAGAGTGCAGGTCTCTGCTTTCCTTTTAAATCATACCATTAATACTCTTAATCAGTGTTTAGGCTCCCTCCTACCTGTTACCTAGGGGCAACAGTTAAATGCACCTTCCAGTGTCCCCGAGTGTTGGGGTGGCTGGGAGAAAACGCGTATTTTGGTGGTTTACTTGCTTGTGGACAAAACATGAGATGTTCCTCTAGACTTTCTAGTTTGTTTTACAGCCTTTCAATGAAAAAACACTTTAGGACTTATCTTCTAGGTGTGTTTTGGTTTATTTTGTATTTGTTGGAGTGGTGGGTGCTGTTGGAGGACCTCTTGTTTGCCTGATGAGATGCCCTAGGTGAGGTTCTGTGAAGTTCTGGGTTGTTGCTGGTTTTTTCGTGATAAAGAGAACTACAAGTGTGCAGCCTGTGCCTGCTGCTCTTACTCTGAGGAGCTGCTGACATTGAAGATGGCTGAGCTGCCCAAATGCCCCCATCACTGGCAATGGTGAAACCAGAAGAAATCCCTATAATGAAATCGTGTAAGCCTTCTGGGACTGAAGCTCAGTTTGACTTCACACATTTATCAGCTGCATATAGATGTCCAGAAACATGATTTAATTGCAGTTACCCAGACAGTCTCTGAGCAGAGCTAGCCAGTGCACCGTGTGCAGGCTTGAATGCCGTGGGAGTCGAGCAGTCCTCCAGCTTCTGGCACAGCCATCTTTGCTGGGTGCCAGATTTCTATGTGATTGAGCTCCTACAAAGCCGTGCTGTAGCCCGCTGGCGTTTGGACTGATTTCTAACCTGTGTCGAGGAGGGATTTGGGCTGTTAAAGGAAGCATATGGAATGGCTGTGGTTTAGGCCCAGAATACCTGAAGATTGCCTCTCCTGTGATGTGGCAGCAGCTCACACTGACAGCCTTCAGCTGTTATACTCAGGATGGCACAAGAGGCAGAGGATATTCTGCAAATGGTATTGTCTCAGGATTTGCTTTCTGTAACTTTATTAATCCTGCCTTGCCCTGCAAAAAACTCTTCTTTCATGTCTGTTCTGGGATATGAAGTTGAAAGTATTAAGGTATGGTGAAAGGAGCCTAATATGGGTGTGGGGAATGGTAAATTATGATTATGCACATCTATTATATGACTTTCCTGCTTTAGACATACAGCTAAAGCTAGTTAATAAATTTTTAACATGAGAAAAAACAGTTGTGGTCATCTAGTAATGACCCCTTGCGTAACTTGGATAATAACCTCTCTGAATAGCTGTGTTTGAACTAGCTTCTTTCTGAAGCGGCCAATCCTGGTGTTCTTTTAAACAAGCATGAGTGATGGAGAAATTCCACTGCAACCTTAAATGCATTGTTCCAGTTGTTTCTCTCCACTGCTGAGAGACTGTGTGTAAGTCTATGTCTGAATATAAAGATAGAACCCTATTTCTAATTTGAATTTATCTAGCTTGAACTTTTAACTGCTCAGTTCTGGTACCCCTGTACCTTCTAGATTGGGAATTACTGTTAAATCTGAGTTTCTTTGTGGGTACTTGGAGGTTTTGATCAATTGTCTCCTTGTCCTTTCCCTTTGATAAATAGACTGAGCCACCTGAGCTTTTCATTGTATCAAGAGTTTTCTATTAATCATTACTGTTGCATTGTTTGAATTCATTTTGGCTCTTCCTTCTTAAAGAGCGGACACCAGAATGGATGTAATGGTCTGGTAATTGTTGTGCCATGCAAGTATCAGGTGTAGCATAATCTCATTTACTCCTACTTGATATTTGCTGGTTTTACAACTAAAGTATTCCTAGCCAAACTCTCACTCCAGTCACGTTCAGCTGACTGTTAGGAACCCCCAGATCAAGACTATCTTTCGCGGATCAGCCTCCTGTTTTGTGGAGGATGCTGTATATCTTTTGTTTCTAAATGTATGACTTTGCAGTGTTAAAGTGCATTTTACATGCTGACTGCCTTGTTAAGCAGTTTGTATTACTACTCCCTATCAAGAACTTGTCTTCTCTTTTACCTACATGTTTGACCAGCATTGATGTTTTCTATTGTTATTTATTGATAGAAGTGTTGGATAGTATAGGAACAAAGGCAGATCCCTGTAGCATTCTGTTTAAAACGCACCTTCATAACTGTTCTTTGATTTTTAAACTGAATTTTAAGGCCTATTCAGTTAGGTGTGGTGTTTAGGTTTAGTGGATTTTTTTTTTTTTTTAATCCACCATACACTTACAAGTGCATAAGGAAAAGGTAGTCTCTTGACGTTCTTGTCTGGGGGCGAACAAGAGACTTTCTGTATTTTTTGCAGTTGGAATCTCCTCCCTTTGGATTTGAGCACCTCATTGATTCAAAAATTGCACCTATCCTGTTCTGGAACAAAGCTTATCTAATGATCACTTTTGAAATTTTATGCAGTGAAATGTTCTCTCAGGCTGTGTGTAATTTGGGTTACTTAACTGGATAAAGCATGCAGCTGTGCGCTTATAGAAAAAACTGCGAGTGGACAGTCCTCTTATAGGTGTTAGCTGTTATTTTTATCCAGCATATACTCTTGCAGCTTTCTGCTACCTGAAAGCAGCAAGTGGAACTGTGGGTGGCACAAAGACTTGCTTGCCTGGGTCCTGTATCGCTGGAAGTTAAATGGAAAATTCATAGTACAAAGGCCAGTTAAAAGATGGATTGCAGCTGACAAGTGTAGTCAGACTGTATTGACATAAGTTTAGGTTAGAGAGAAATAACTGCCATTATTCTGCAATCGCAGATCTTTGTATAAAATATTGCCCTAGTTGTAGATAGTGTATGTGTACTCGTTTTTCTGTGGGAGACAGAGGAACAATGACCTTGTCGTTAGGGTGCTAGCCAGGGGCGTGGGAGACCTGACTTCAGTGCTTGCGTTGCTAGTTGAGTGCAGACTTCAGCATGTCATGGTCCCAGATGCACTTATCAACATGAGGATAACAGTATATTCCTGTCTCATGGGAGTGTTGTGGAGAAAAATCTGCTACAGATCTTCAGGCCCTCAGACACTGCATTTGTACAAGGTTTATAAATATTTTGGAAGACGGATAATGCCTGATGTTAATACCCATTACTGAAACGGCTTGATTTTTCTCCTAAAAAAGGATGCTTATTAGAATGGCAGTAGGTGCAAGGAATTAATTGTTCCTCAGCAGTGCTTTAACAGTTAGGCTTTTACTGATGTTTTGAAGGGAAGTGCAAGAATAAGTTCCTGCATTTGATATAACTCTGCTTGTATGCAGTATTTATTTTTTTTATTTTGTAATGAGCGATTTCACAATTTGAACTTAAGTTTTCAGTGGTCTCATTTGGGACAATCCCACAGGAAGGCCCCGTTACATCTATGACGTTAGCATTTAGCTCTTAGTGTTACCCGTAATTATGGCAAATCCCAAGATTTTCAGTGGTCATGGGACTTCATTCCTGGTATCTTTCCAGGCCAGCAAGGCTTCAGATAAATGTGCCACAACTAATTTCTTCTCTGTTGCAGGTGTCGAGAAGGCTTTCTTGGAGACTACTGTCAGTACAGAAACCCCTGCGAAAGCAATACCTGTAGGAACGGGGGAACTTGTGAAACTACATCTCTGATAGGAAAGGCTACCTGCAGATGCGCTCCAGGGTTCACGGGAGAGGCTTGTCAATACTCTGAATCGCACCTCTGCTACGTGTCCCAGCCCTGCCTGAATGGAGGAACTTGTCATCCCCACAGCCAAGAGACGTACGAGTGTGTCTGTCCTCCAGGTTACACAGGTGGGGTTCTGCGTTTGTACCTCCAGACTCCCTCCTTTGTGAATTACTTCATCCTGGAATGTTCTGGGACAGTCGTAATATGCTGTCAAATTTGCTAGCTCTAGCACAGGAAATGAGAAGAAGTCTAAATGACTTCATGACCAAAAAAAAAAAAACCCACACTGAAGGGGGGTGGGCAATCAAACTCCCTACCCTTTACTCTTAAGCAGAAAGACATTCAGGTCTTGTGGTGTTGTCCATGTGGGAAAACTAACTGCAGAAGCTACTCTGGAGTAGCTGTTACACTTCAAATTCAGAGTCTACCTTCTAGAAAAAAATGAAGGGAATTTTGACAACAGAATCTTTCAATGGGAAAACTATAATTGGGGGCCTGAGGGGGAAGCATGGAAACTCAGCCCTTTCATTCTTGAAGGGGGTATAGAAGAAGAGTGACTGTTGGTGTGTAGTATGATTTTGGGCCATGGGTTATTTTTATAAATCACAACATTCTCTATCTTGTTGCTACCCTGTAAATAAAACTACTTTGTACTGTAGCCAGCAAATTGATTTTCATTTCAAATATAATACTGTAAAATGCAGACATAAATTTTCCTGTAATTTTGAAATTTGGTACACCAATCATTTTGAGGTGGCATGAAGGAAATACTATTTTCCATAGCAATAACTTCTTATTAATGGAGTGCTCTGTCTTGATCCTACAGGAAAGGATTGTCAGTGGATTGATGCCTGTACATCTCAGCCTTGTGCCAATGGAAGTACATGTACTGTATCTGGAAATAAGTTCTCCTGCGTCTGTCTGTCTGGCTACACTGGCCAGAAGTGTGAGATAGATGTGAATGAATGTGCCACACCAGGCCTTTGTCAACATGGTGGGACCTGCGTCAATTTGCCCGGTTCATACCGATGCCAGTGCAAGCCAGGCTATACAGGGCATCGCTGTGAGAGCATATATGTGCCGTGTTCCCCATCACCATGTATGAATGGAGGAACTTGTCATCAAACAAGTGACTTTACCTTTGAGTGCAACTGTCTGCCAGGTAAATGCTGCTTCTTCAAAGCACTTGGTTTGGTAGTCTTGTCGCTGCATTCCTGTCTGTATTCTGAAAACTCTTGTGGAGTTTCTGTGTGATACTTGTGTAATGTAAGGTTGAAGGGAGAAATCTTAGCAAGGCAGGAAGCTCTGCTAGGATGTCAGTATCTGAGTGTCAGGATTTCATAATATGGAATGGAAGAAAAGGGAAGAAGGCTAGAAATTACGGATTTCTGTGGAACCCAGTTAGAGGAAGAGAATCACACAGGTGAGAACGATGAGGTAGATTCAAGGAGATTAGGATGCTATCTCCTGATGCCCATTTGGAATGTGAGATTCCATTAACATAAACCCCTACAAATACATGGTTTTGTGTCAGTAAAGGCCACAGTTAACTTTAGCACTTGAATGAAGATGAACATTTGTCTTTCTCTTCAGTCTTTACTCTTGAAACGTATTAGTTTCTATTCTTTTTCTTTTTCTCCTCCTGTTCTTCCAAATTTTACAAGATATCATTTCTAACTCACCACCTCCTTTTTGTCCTGTAATACGTCCAGGTAAATTTTGCGTGCTTGTTTTCTGACGCTGTTAGATGCCCTGAGTTCATCCATAGCAGGGGTGACGTGCTTACTCAGGGTCGTGAGCTGTATTGGTTTTGTGTGTCAAGTTGGGCTCCAATCACCAAGGCACTCATCTCTACAAATGACCAGATATCACCTGGTTGGGACCTTGGTAGCCTCATCCTGTCCTGCTTGTCCCCATCTGCTTGTCATACTGACCACAGGGCAGTACTCATTGTCTTTGTGTGTCAGGGTTTTTTTTAGGCTGATTTTTTTTTTTTAACTGAGTAATTCAGTCCATGGGAAACTGACTGTTTGGAAATGCTTTTGACTAGACTTCCCACTTAAGTGTATTGCAGTTTGGCATATGAACACTCGGTGTGTGGTAATCTAGAAAAGTAAACTCTCTTCCCTTAAGCATTTCTCTGTTATTTATGTGATGTAGCTGCCATATACTGTTTAGGATGAATGTTGAGTGACTGCGTTCTCATGAGGATCATCTGGAGTCACAGGTATGTGCGGAAAGAGCATTTAGAACTTAACTTGTGAAAAATACTCTTTTTGGAGACCTTTTGTCTTGAAGTGTTGGCTCAAATGACCTTAAATATACATTGCCAACCTTAGCTAGTTGCCTGCACAACAAATTTCTGGGTTGTCTGAGCAAGCATGTGACTTTGAAGAATTTAGGAAAGTCCATCTTAAAATAGAAGGCTGTATCATCTTTATTTTGTGTGAAAGCAACCATTTCTAACTATGCTTGAAGAAACGGTGCTTGAACATACAGGGTCTAGAAAATGCTATATCTTAACTAACAGTTGCTATTGCTTTTCTGCTTTGCATCTTTTTTTTTTTTAAGATGAAACTGTAAAGTAAGTATCTCTGGATTAACAGGCTTGATCAGAAATTCAGAATTTTCTTAGTCAGATCTGTTTAGCCAGTTTGAGGAGTTTAAGATCCCTTGCAGAAGCAGTGTGGTGGGAGGGAAGAGGAGAGGAAGATGAAGTTTGAACGACTTGATCCTGTAAAGCTGATGAGACAGTTTGCTTTCGTGACTCTTAATCTGGGTAGGAGCACATTTTCCCTTAGACAAGTGTGTGGGCTGGCTAAACTATGGTCAGGAAATGAAAATGAGATTACTATAGTAACAGTTACACACCCACACGGCTCACACACGTTTTGGATTATTAGCTGCTTTTTTGGACTTGTTACACAATGTGTATAGTGGGGGTGAGTTAATGCGGCTTTGAGAGCCTTCACTTCTGTATTTCCTGTATTTAAGCTGGCCATGTTGTTTTGCTAGCTTGATTTCTTTTTTTTAACTAGGAATTTGAAAAACAGCAAAAAAAAAAGAGGTTGGAAAAGCCAAAATACTTACATTAAACTTTTTGATAAAGGCAAGGCACCCAGCCATTTCTTCTCCCTTAGTCAAGCATGCAGCATGAAATGTCTGAAGTGTTGGAAAAGGTTCTGTCTGGGAAGGAAAGGTCAATAAAGAGAGGAGAGAAATGGTGGTCTGTCACGCCCAGGGAAGATGTGAACAAAGCTTGCTCCTCTGGAAGAGTGTGCCAAGAGCATGGACTAGAAATTCCTCTTTAGACTCCCTCTCAGAATTGGAGCAATGCTGATGATACTGTGACTATAAATGGAATTGCTCTAGCCCTTCCTTGTGGACTGCCTTAAGATGTTACCATTGCTCAGCGTTACGGCCGTAGAGGCAAGAGGCGGTTATGTCGTGAACCACTGGGATGGTTTTTGGTGTGATTTTGCATCTTGTGACCTGTGAAACTGCTTTGAAGAAACTGGTTATGCCCAAGCAGCAATTTAAGCATAATTAGGTTACTCCTGGACTGGCCCTGAAATGGGTTCTTGTTTCCTGCAGATGTTTTCTTTGCTTTTGAGTGAATTTCATTTTTTGTAAATATAGATACATGAGAACGAGAGCTTGAAATATGGAAAAAGCCTGCAACCTAGAGTTACATGTCACGGCGCCTTTTTCTACAGTAGTGCAAGTACTGTTTATGTACAGTGTAGTCAAACTGCTATTTTAAATTCTCAGGCTCCCATTTCACTTGTGGATTTACATAAACAAATCTTGCATTAGGTAATTCATGCAGTCTTGTGTTAGAAGAGGTCAGCATTTGGTGGCAAGTGTAAGTGAAGAGTTATATATACTGTCAGTATTACATCCATATGGAAGGTAACTTACTTTCTGTCCACCTAGCGTAATAATTTTTCCTCTGGGCTTTGATTTAGATAAAAAGATCGTAGACAAGTAGGTATGTTTGGTCCAATCATAACAGATAGTTGTAGTAAAATAAATACTTCTGTGAAAGAGACTTAACCTGAAGCATTGGCAACTCCTTTAAATATAAGAATGAGCTCGTAGTTACAAATATTTGACAAAAAAGGAGTTCATTTGGCACCTAACCTTTAATGGAATGTTAAACAAGTCAATAGAGGAAGTTCTTAGCTGGGAAAGTGATTATTCATTGTTATCCATCAAAATAATTACCCATTAACTAAGATAAGGACCCTAGGGAATTCTAAGGGCTTGTTCAGGAAACGATCTGTCAGGCTGGAGCAGGCTGTTTATGAGAGCTGGAACACTTCCTGGGAAGAGGAAGTAACCTCATGCCGGCACGGAGCGTCGCGCTGTCCCGCGCACTGAGCGTCCTGAATGGGGTCTAACAGACGTACTGAACTTCCCGCGGTGGGGGAGACCCTGCTTGCTGGAATTTGGAGATGAGCTGTGTCCTTTGGGGTGGGAGGTTCTGCATGGCAGCAGTCTTGGGGTGCCAGATGGTGCACATGCCTCTCTGTTCCGGGTGAGCCGGCTGTCTTCGTGGAGTAGCCTGTCAAGAAGCTGAACTGTTGGAGTTGCGTGCAGGATATGTATTGCACATATGTATGCACATATTCCTGCGGGTATGCAGGAGCTTGGTTCTGTGTTAAAATGACGCAGGTCAGTTTTAGCGCTCTGTGTTGAGATCCCAAATTTCTTGTCACAGGCCCGAAATCTGGCAATAACCTGACATTTTTGTTTGGGTATAATTTCCTGCCTCCATACAAAATTGGTCCTGCAGAAAGTCTGAGGTGTCATTTATTGGTTGAGATAACGATAAGGATTAAGATTTGGAGGGAATTGGCTATAGTGCTCTGGAATGGGCTGGAGATTTCAGATGACATAGGACTAAATTTATCTACTTGCATCCCTCAGTGTACTAGAGGAGGAACAACATGCTGCTAGCAGTGGGAACACTTTTCCCCTTGAGGTTCTCATTCCTTAATTTGCTGTGCTTGGAGATACAGAGCAAAAGTCAGGATATGTACTGCGAACTGTTCTCTTGAAGGGAGAAAGTAAAGTACAACATGTGAGTCCCAGCACAGAGGGGAACAGGAAACAGTGTCAGGTGTCCAAATACATCAGAACAGTGAACTCTCTGGCTTTCTGGAAAAGAATCAGCTTATGTAACTGCAAAATCGGATCCTGGGACCCAGCTTAAGAAAAGCTCACGTGTCTCAGAGCAACTTCATGCTTGTCGTGCTCAAATGTAGGTGCGTTGGCCCAAACGATGATGACTCTAAAGGACTGGTCTTATGAATGAAAGCTAAACTTCGCTAGGACAGTTTTATTTACAAATTGAGCAGATCGCACTATTGTAGTGTAAGTTTTACTTCAAGAGGATGCACAAATCATACCTTTAGAGGTTTTAGATGTTCTGAAACTAAGGCAAAATTTTTCTTCCAAGTAAGACAAATTTAAAGGGTATTTGGGAGTTGGGAAGTTACCAAAAAGAAAACTTGTGTTTTCTTCAGCTGTGTACTCAAAATACTGTCATCTTCACAATTTCGACCCTTCCTGATTCCCTTTCACTTGGAGATGTCTTTTGACTGAGCACACTTGGCTGTGTGTCATTTCTCTTGAACCTTTTACTACATCACTTTCTTTTTTTGTAAGCTCCTTTTTGTTTCTGTTCTGCTGTCACTAGTGGTATCCTTCAGCTTTTAGTGTGGGATTAATGGTTTTTTACATTTGCATGAGATGCTTGAGGAGCAGCTTTTAGATGGTAATATAGCTGGTTAAAATGTGAAAATGTGCAATGGCTTGGTGATGTTTTAGTATTGGGGTGACTTTCATGCTTTATTACCCAAAATCATTGGGCCGCTTTAAATTTATATGCAGTACGGTAAGATAGTTTTAAATAAATGCCTGCTGTTAGGAGTTTGTTTAGTAGAAGGTAGGGTAGGTCTTCATATTGTCTGGGCTGTAAGGATAGAAATATAAACCTTTGGAGTTTGTGGTTCTGGGTGCATTTCCATGCTGATCACATTGCTGGCATGAGTGCAATCTGTGGTCAGTGGGATGATTCTCCTCAAGCTGAAAAGCAAGCTGATAGGACACTCCTGTGTTTTACAGCTGAGCCTTTGGTCATGGATGGTGGCTTTATACAGTTTTAAATATAGTGATCTGATACTAATTATATTCCTCAGTAGTTGTTCCTCAGTGCCTTTTGCCAGGAAGGTGCTGCTGTGGTGATTAGGATTCAAGACTAACCATGGTGTATTTCCTCTTCATTTTGACCTTCCCTACTGCCATGAAACTTGCAGGACCTTGGGTGAAGGTGGGAAAGGCTTTGAAGGGAGAGGGTAATATGCAGGTCCCCCTTTTTTTTTTTTGCCTGAGTTGAGTCTGTTCTTTGCTGATGGATGCTAATGTACTTGGTACAGCTTAGCAACAGCACTCCACTTCTGACTCTTACCTGTAGCATTGGAGAAGTTTAAGAGGCAAGAATGCATATGCATCATCTCAAGTCTCTTGAGAGTAGTGGTAGTCTGCAGAAGCTTCGGAGCTTTCAGTCTGTCTCATCTGCCACATAGCACGATCTGTGTTGGAGCAGATGTTGCTTACAGGGTCTATGTGACTTGACACAGATGTTAGGGAAGCGTCTGGAACAGGGCATCAAAAGTAGATGGGTTAAAGCATGATTTTGGATGAGAGGACTGTGTCATGTTAATATTACATTCCAAAGCAGTGAAGGGGGAGAGCTGATGTTTTAAATTAACGCATGTGTTCTGGAATCATTTACTTCATTAGCATTATCATGCATCCACTTGTCCTTTGATAAGTAGTGCTCTCATCCAGCAGAAATGGCAGGTTTATTTAATGAAGCATGAAATAAATCAGCAGGGGAGATCAAGGGGAAGATGGATTATTGACAACTCCCTTCCCTAATGTCCCCACTTCTCCTTGTTTGAAAGGAGAGGGAGATCTAACAAGGATTTTTTTCCTGTGGGGCTATATTCAATAGGAGCCTTGATTTTCATTGGGGAAAGGTGTCTGGTTTCTTCTGCTTCTCAGTCAGGGCTTAGTGTATAAGCATCACTTGGGTGGTGGCTGATTCGTTAAATGACTGACTTGTCTAACACTGAAGAGGGCCAAATCAGGAATGTGGAAGCTCATTTTCAAAGCATAGAAGATCTGTCTTTGACGTAGCCAAGGCATATGAACTATGCTGAGGTATTCATGAAATGAACACCAGGCACTTTTTTGCCATGGGAAAAACTTGTCCTGGGTGGCTCTCTAAGTGCTGCTTGGTGGGCAGTGATGAGTTTACCTCTTAGTAAACTAAATCTCTTGGCCTTCACTTTGCTTGCTTTGAATGACAGTGCTCATTAGTCACTTAAAGAAAAAATACCATTGTCTTTTTGGTGGTGAAAATGTATTTGGCCATCTACCTACAGTGGTAGTGTTCTAACTGTGTAATCTGACCCGCATGCTATTGGCAAAGGCATTCAATGAAGTTTCTGGTCAGCATGCTATATTTGAGGTTCATCGGGATTAACTTAACAGCGCAAGTGTTTAAGGAAAAAAAAAAGTGGGGAAGCTGCATGAAGGGTCAATTCTCCTCAAAAGAGGCTTGAAACCCATTTCAGTGTGCTGTGTTTGTGCTTTATCCAGGTTTCGAGGGAAGTGTCTGTGGGCACAACGTTGATGACTGCCCAAATCACAACTGCCAAAATGGAGGTATATGCGTGGACGGTGTGAACACGTACAATTGCCGCTGCCCACCGCAATGGACAGGTATGTATTATGGAAAACATTCCTGTACGGGCTGGGCACACTTTATGGGAACGAAATGCCGGACTTGCAGCCTTCACCCAATATACAACTGTGGCTAAACACAGCTCACATCTGTGACTTGTTCCGCAACCTTGGGACAGATGTTAGTGGAACCTTACAAAAATTGTTTGCAGCAGAGCCACCACAATGGAGGGCAATTTCCCATTGCGACGGGCAGTATTACAGGCTTATGTGCGCGTGGGTTTGATAGACAGGTACTGTGATTCTTGAGCTGCAATGCAGTGCGACATTCAGAGTTGCACTTCTGCTTGCATGGATTACTTTGCAAGAGGGTATCTTTTCTGCAAAAATACAAAGTGTGGCTTTGCTGTTACAGGTGTGTGTGTTAACGGTGCTTTGCTGATATATCCTGGGGGTATTTTTAACCTGGGATAACAATCCCCATGTAGATAATATTAATGCTGCTGAAGAACAGGGTGAATCTGAAAGAAGACATAGGTGGGAGGAAGGGAAGGAAGAGAAGAAGCGTCTGTATGGGAAGCTTATGTTTTTGCTACTGTTATTTTCCCACTGTGAGTGATTTTTAGCTGGAGTTCGCTGACTAGCAAAGCTACTTTTGCTTCATATATGAATCTGCTTTACTCTGAGTCTGTAGGGGAAAAAAGTATGCATTTCAAGAAAGTGTTATGCATGATGTAAGGAAGCAGCTTACAGGAAATTCAGTGTCATCTTTAGTCACAAAATGTCTCCATACCTCAAAAATAAACAAATACCTTCAGTTTTGGGGTTTTTTGGGTCACATTAGTCATTCTTAGCTGGCACACTTTTTCAGCTGAGTATAGTTTTGCCCTTCTTTCAAAATCATAGGTAAAAAAGCCCTAGAACTGGAAAACTGAGGTATGGATTCAGTTTGCATTTTTCCTTTCATAAAGTACATTGGGATACTTGTTTTGGAACTGAGCTTGAACTAGCTCCTCAAGTTCTGAAGAACCTTTAGCACATTTTTCTCTGTATCTAGAAAATACTATGTTTGAAACCAGAACATCTGTAGTGATTGGTAGTTCAGACAACTGCACTGTGAGGAGTTTGACTACTAGAGACCAGAGGTTTTGTGGTGTTCTAGATTTTTTCCTCAGAGAGCATCATTCTCATTATAAACTGGTTGTTAATAACTGCAAAGGAGGCTGCCAGTTGAGAACCCTCATTAACTTAAAAATCTATATTCTTAAATGAAGTTAAAACCACATGAGTGAAATGCACCAGTGCTTGCAGAGCTCTTTAAAACTAGGTGTAAGTAGGAGAAAATGAGTCTTCCCCTTAATGAGCCCTTGCTTCTATACTGCTTCTTTGTCCTTCTATATGTCCTTAAAGCCTGCAGAAAGGGAAACCTGCAAAGGAAAACATGAAGAGAGCTTGGGTGTAGAGCCAACAACACTTCAGTGACCCCTAAAATCTTGCTCAATGCCACAGATATGGTAAACCTTGTTGTGGCTTCTAGTGTCTGTCAGTAGTAAATCAATCTCAGGCTTATTCCTGAAGCATAGAGGATATGATGGATCATGAGTGTGTACAGTGTGAGTATATAATCTACAAGGGATTATTTTGCTTTGTAGAGGCATTGTAAATTTAGCTTGGTTTACAGGATTTGGGTGGATGGCTGCTGTCAACTAGGGATGACTTCTGCAACTCACTTGGAAGAGACATATGAGTGGCTGAGGGAGCTGAGGTGGTTTAGTCTGCAGAAGAGGAGGCTGAGGGAAGACCTTCTCCCTCTCTACAACTACCTGAAAGGAGGTTGTAGCGAGGTGGGTGATGGTCTCTTTTCCCAAGTGACTAGCGATAGAACGAGAGGAAATGGCCTCAAGTTGCATCAGGGGAGGTTTAGATTGGATATTAGGAGAAAATTCTTTACTGAAAGAGTCATCAAGCATTGGAACAGGCTGCCCAGGGAGGTGGTGGAGTCACCACCACTGGAAGTGTTCAAAAAGCATGTGGACATAGCACTTCGAGACATGGTTTAGTGGACATGGTGGTGTTGGGTTGACAGTTGGACTTGATCATCTTAGAGGTCTTTTCCAACCTTAACGATTCTGTGATTCTATACTAGGCTGTGATTCTGTTTGGTTTTGTGGTAGATTGTCTCTCTGATTAACCACTCAAATTCTTTGCAGTTGTGGTGGTTCCCTCTCTGAACCTCTTATGGGCTCTGACTAGCATTGGGAAAAATCATTAGACCCATGTTGTGGCCTAGTCTTGTGCCACCTTTCTTCTGTGTGGACAGTCTGTCTGGAAAACCTTGTGTTCATGAAGGATGTTTACCTTTGAAACCCTGGAAAGAGG